>NC_066620.1:136730387-136973440 GCF_025201925.1 Gopherus flavomarginatus
CTAAGTATATAACTAACAGACTTCTACATTTTAAGAACACTTTTAACTACTGAATTCTGGGAAACTACTCACGGGAGAGTGCATCAGCAACTTTATTAGAAGCTCCTGTGATGTGTTTGAATTTCAAAATCAAAATCTTGGAGAGCTAAACTCCAACGAAGAAGTTTCTTGTTGTTCCCCTTGGCAGTATGAAGCCACTTTTGTGCAGCATGGTCAGTTTGTAGTTGGAACCGCCGTCCCCAAACATATGGGCGTAGCTTTTCCAGGGCGTACACAATGGCATAGCATTCCTTTTCACTGACTGACCAGTGACTTTCCCTCTCAGACAGTTTCTTGCTGAGAAACACGACAGGATGGAAGTTGTGATCTGTTGCTTCCTGCATGAGCACTGCTCCTATACCACGCTCAGATGCATCCGTGGTTACTAGGAATGGCTTGTCAAAGTCCGGGGCCCTGAGCACAGGGTCAGACATGAGCGTTGCCTTAAGTTGGGTGAAGGCCTTTTGACACTTATCAGTCCACTTAACTGCATTTGGCTGGGTCTTTTTGGTCAGGTCGGTCAGTGGGGCAGCGATTTGGCTGTAGTGTGGTACAAATCGCCTGTAGTATCCGGCCAAGCCTAAGAAGGATTGGACCTGCTTCTTGGACCGTGGGACAGGCCACTTTTGGATAGCATTCACCTTGGCCTGTAGGGGGTTTAGGGTTCCTCGACCCACCTGGTGCCCCAGGTAAGTCACTTTGTTTTGGCCTATTTGACACTTTTTTGGCCTTAACAGTTAGTCCCTGCCTGCCTGATGCGCTCAAAGACCTTTTTCAGGTGTAGTAGGTGTTCGGGCCATGGAGTCTGAAAAAATGGCCACATCATCGAGGTAGGCAACTGCAAATTCTCCCAGTCCAGCTAGTAGACCATCTACCAGCCTCTGGAAGGTGGCGGGTGCATTTCGAAGGCCGAAAGGAAGGACATTGAATTCATACACCCCCGCATGGGTGACGAATGCTGACCTCTCTTTGGCAGGTTCATCTAGCGGTACTTGCCAGTACCCCTTGGTTAAGTCTATTGTAGAGATGAACTGGGCACGTTCCAACTTTTTTAATAGCTTATCGGTACGTGGCATTGGATAGTTGTCCGGACGAGTTACAGCATTTAGCTTACGGTAGTCCACGCAAAAGCGTATTTCCCCATCTGGTTTGGGTACCAGAACCACTGGAGATGCCCATGCACTGGTAGATGAGCGGATTATACCCATCTGTAGCATGTTCTGGATCTCCCGTTCTATAGCAGCTTGGGCATGAGGAGACACTCGGTAGGGTGGGGTTCTGATTGGGTGAGCATTACCTGTATCAATGGAGTGGTATGCCCGTTCAGGTCCGTCCTGGGGTGGCTGAGAACAATGGGGCGAAGCTAGTGCACAGCTCCTTGATTTGTTGCTCAAGGGATTTGGGTCTTGGGGTCCCCAGGGAAGGTTTTTCAGAGGGACCAGAGTGCCCCAAAACACTCTAATTTTTTGGGTGGTGGCAGCAGGTACCAGGTCCAAGCTGGTAACTAAGCTTGGAGGTTTTCATGCTAACCCCCATATTTTGAATGCTAAGGTCCAAATCTGGGACTAAGTGCTAACTAATACACATATAATTGTTTTGTGTGTGTATTAATTATTTTAGTGTGCTCTGTGGAAATCAGTTTTAGTTTAAAAATAGCTGAATTGTCCCCTTTTGTTGATGACCTGAAATTATGTCATAAGAATTGAAAATGCTACACTGTTTTGTCCTATTTTACGTGCTGATAGTTTTTAAGTGAAATTAGGGACAATTACTGTGGACTTCTTTTCCCCTTGCTGTGGAATAGGGGGAGAAATGCAGTAGAACTAGATTTCTCATCAGTATCCTGAAGGCTTGAGTTGAAATGTAAATGTAATTAAATGTAAATACAATATATATAGCAGGTTCATATAAGTTAATGCTAACATTTCTCTCTGCTCTGTTTCAGAACATAAAATAACTCCTTTATGCCTAGCCAGGATTTCTGAACCATATTGCTCTCAGACAGGAATATCTACTGTCTAATCTATTAGACTATTTTTTGGGAAAAAACCCATCATCACTGAAGTTTGTGAGTAATTGGATTTAAATTATGAGCTATATATTTTTTCATTTTAAACTTTTCTCATTAAGACAACTTTTCTTACAATGTAGTTCATTTTATATTCAATGACTTATTTGCATTATGTTCTGCTAAGAAATGTCTATACATATGCCTTCCCTATTACCTCTAGACATATTAATATAAAGATTTCAAGTAGTTCCAAAACAGGCATAAGGAGGTGAATGCTGTTTACTCAGTAAGGTTAGATCCAGATACCCTTATTCATGGTGGGTAGCAGGATGGATAAAAATAAACCCATTTAAAATTGAATTTGAAATTATGACAACCAATGTTAAGACCTAGATTTATTATAATCTATCACTTAAAATAAAAAATGTTAAGCAGTTCATCTTTGCTGCTAAGTTTTAAATAAAGTTAAACCACTAAAAGGGTAGTTACTGGCTAAGCATCTGGAACTAGAGTTTGTTGAAACAGCTTTTGACAGCAGTAGCCTCTTCTGCAAGTGCAGAGAATGTTTTCTTCACTTCATTTTATTCAAGTAGTTCAGTTCAATGACCAGTTCATTCAAAGTTAAGAAACCAATGGGAGTTGAAAAAAATGCAGGAAAGTTTGTTTTCCTCTTCCAATTTAGGTATAAAAACTAAGTGTGAGAGGATGAAATCTACTAGTTCTAAAACCTTGAAGGACATGGAGCCCAGAAACAATCAGCTTAATTCACTAACTACAGATAAACAAGAAGAATAAATTAAGTACTTTTACTACAAAATTTGTTTTGATGAACTTTTCCCCTTATTTATATAGCAAATTTAAGGCAGTTTTAGTTAACACTTAAACAATTTGAAATGCTGTTTTTGTGCATTTTTAACTGAATTTGAATTTCCATCCAAAAACAGCTTGACAAATCCCAGGTAAAAATATAATAATCATCTAGTAAATAAGAAATGCATCATTCACCGTTGTCTAATGTAATAAAAACATAAAAATTAAGAATATAAATAAATGTATGTTATACTATACACACACTCCTGCTTAACAAAACCAGCATCAAGTTTATATAAAGGCAATTTAGTTGCAATTCAACATGTTTTAATGGTTACCTGTCAATGAGAATCAAAATTTTTTTTTTTATTTTTAAGGAAAATTTCCAAAGCAGAGTAAATCAGAGTGCAATAGAGAACTTTTAACGTGCAGGAGCAGGGTCCACATGGACAATTAGTACACAGCAATCTAGTACAAGAGATTTTTTACCCCAGCTTGCTGTGAACTAAGGCTTGGTCTACACTACAGAGTTAGGTCAACGTATCTGACGAGGTGGGTATTTACCCACGAAAGCTCATGCTCCAAAATGTCTGTTAGTCGATAAGGTGCCACAGGACTCTTTGCTGCTTATGTTGACCTAGTTATGTCAGTGTCTACACCAGAGTCTTGCTCCCACCAATGTAAGCGTCCCAGTACACCAACATCATAACTCCACCTCCATGAAGGGCATAGGGCTTATGTTGATGTAGTTACGGTAGTGCAGTGTTTGTGTCGACACTGCGGGTTACTTACATTGGCAGATGGCGTCTCATTCTTGTCAATTTCAAGGCTGCATGCATGGGTGGTGGTGACCTGGCTGTTGGGGGAGGCTAGTCCCCAGCCCTGACCCTTGTGCCTGAGGCCCCTCTTCTCTTCCTCCTCTTCGGCCCCCCTCAGGAGTCCAGTGCAGCCACAGCACCCACAGTCTCGGCGCTCCAGGCAGCCAAGTAGTTCGGTCCAAGCGCCAGGCAGGCAGCACAGCCCCAGCGCCAGCCATCCTGGGTCCCTGCAGGAGGCAGGCCAGCCGGGCCGGGCCAGGACAGAATGCTGGGAACTGGAGAAGGGGGTCTGCCTGGGGGGCAGAGCGTGGGCGGGTCCATGCTAGGCTGTTTAGGGAGGCACAGCCTCCGCCAGCCTATGATACTGGCTGCCCATGGCTCCATGGAACCCTGATATTGACAAGAAAGCTGCTTACTGCTCAGGCTGTCACCATGGGGCAGGTGGGGGCTCCTGGCTCCCGGGTCCCAGCCAGCTTATGTTTGCCCAGCTCCCCACTGGGAACCTGGATGCTGCCCAGGCTTGAGGTGCATAGCTCCTCGCTAGGAGCCTGGGTGGACACCTTGCTTCTGGTGGGGAGCGGCAAGCCAAGAGCCTGGGGGAGGGAAGAAGTTAGGATGTGCACCACTGACAGAAGGAGGGCAATGTGGACATGAACCACTGCAGTTATTACTGCAGTGGCTGTAAGTCGACCTAACATAGGCCTACTTAAGTTTGTAGTGTAGACATGCCTTGTATAAGCAAGTCCTAAAACGAACAAATGCAAAATAAGATTAAAATTGATTACTTAAATCAAGGCTTCCTGCTTGCTGATTTAAATCAAGATTAAAATTGGTGATTTAAGTCAATCCATCATGATGGGTAGTACCTCTCTCCAAATGTAATCCCATTGGTTTCAGTCAGTCTATTTGAAGATTAAGGTAGTACCCTCTGTGAATAAGGGTATGAGAATCTAGCCTATAAGACTCATTGAGCATGAAGCAGAGTAGGCTTCTGGCCAAAAGGCTTGCTCACATTCCATTAGGCACTATATACAACCAAAAATCTCATGGACAAAATCTTATTGTGTTTAGCCCCTGTGATGGAATACACAAACCCCACTAGGCAACAAAGGGTTAGGGACCTACTCTGGGCTCAGCCAGCCCTGCCCAGCCATATCTGCAAGAGATACACAGACTGGAGGAGGAGTTAAAAAGGAGCAGAACAGTTCACATGTGGGCAGGCCAGGGAAGAGAGAGGATTCTACTTTACAGCTCCTGAGAAAAAGGCTGCCTTCCCTCAGCCCATCTCCCTCAACAATTGCCTGAAGGTCTCTCTCTGAGGGAAGGAAGGATTGGTTTCTGTTATACCTGGAGAAGGAAGGAGCTCCTTTTCTCACCCAGCTTGTGTTCATTCCTTATGATGTGTTTATGGCCCACCCCTGAAAGGGAGAGACTTGGAACTGACTTGGCTGGAGGGTAAGGCTTGAGAGGACACAGCTGCTGTGTCAAGAGGGAGAGAGTTTTCATGCTGTGCCTGGCTGCAGAGAGGTGCCATGTGGTGAGGTGACCCTCTACACGGCCTCCTGTGATAGACTGTGAACTCTAGACAATAGCAGTGTGGTAGGAAGTGGTCCACAGAGGGCAGCCTGAAGGCGCTCCTACTTGTCAGACCCTCACTGGGCCTTGGGGTGGAGGCTTGGGCTCCCCTACCACCCAGCTCCTGCATGTTGAAGGGCCTAAACCCTGAGCACGAGCCAATAATTGCCATGAGCAAAGGCCATCACAGCCCCCAGTGAGCAAAACGGAGTTGACCTAAATGGGACTGAAGGGATTTAAAAAGGTTCATCTCTCACTGTGGAAGAGTCATGGTGCTGGTGAGGCAGAACGGATTGGAGCCATGATGACTAGGCAGCTCTCAGCCCTTCTGTTTCACTGCTGCCATATGGTTGGGATAGTGTGCATGTACCTCTTAAAGGGGGTCACTCCCTGCCTCCAAGAAGAGGTCCCAGCTGGTGTGGGTTAGGTTTAGGTATGGGAGGAATATGATGGTCTAATAACTTCTAGCACTTCTAGCTGCCTCTGGTACTAAGCTGTGGCAAGAGGGGTGGTTGCTTCCCAGAAGGCTCACTTGTCATCATGCAGAAGTCATGGCTGATGGTGAACACAGCTGCTCTTCTCCTGTCACTGTTGCTGTTTATATTTAAATAGGTAGAACTAAAGTTTTGCATTCAGTCTTAAATTTCACATTCTTACTTTCGGTAGCTTCACTGTCTAACCTGAACAGTTATTTATGTATTTAATTCCCTAGGTTTTTAACAAAGGGCTCTGTGGGGAGGGTGAGGGGAGAAATCACAATTCTCTAAAAGGCATCAATCAGCAAAAGCCAGCAGGAGTTTAGCAACAACATTAGTAAACTGTGCCCTTTAGATTTAACAGGCACCACTTGGCCAAAGGTCATCTTGTTCCTGTTAGTTCTCCAGGTTAGATATGCATTTCCTTTCCTCTGCATGTTATATGCCCTTGTAAGTGTGCACTTCAGAACATTTTTAAGGCAGTGCAGGTCCGTTTCTCCAGCCCCCTTCCTGTTCCCAGAAGAGTGTGGAGTTTTTGGGAGGTGGAGGATGAGTGGAGGGTTAGGTTTGGGGGGTTTTTAGTTTAAAAAAAGGGGGCGGGTGGCTTAAAGCAACCTAAGTAGCTTAAACATCTAAAGCTGCTAAATTGAAAATGTTAACAAGCAAACATTCAAAAACAACATTCCGCCCTCCCCTCCCCTCCCCTCCCCTCCCCAAACAATTTGGTGTGGCAACAGAAGACTTAGAGCACTGACCAGGGGACAACTGGCCAACAGACTGATTTCAGGATTGTGGAATGACTTACCTCAAGAACTAAGGGTCATCGCAAATATCACCACTTTCTGTGTCAAGGGCTAGGCACACTGCCTTGACCTAGCCATCTCTAATATAAACATCTAATAGCTACAATTTATTTATTTTATTTTTTAAAGAGCAACTTCTATCAAAACAAGATACTTCCCTGCACATGCTTCTCCTTCTGGGAAGAGGCTGAGAGAAAAACATGTGACAGATGTGTAGGCAAGTTGCTTAATGCCCTACTGGATGACATTCAGATACTACAATACTGAGCATGGTCTAAAAACATATATAGACTACAACAGACTTTTTAGAGTTGTCCTAGTTCAAGGTGCAATTAATCACTTAAGACGTTCAGAACTTTAAAACCAGCAAGTTTAACTTAACACTAAACTTGGGGCCATCTTACTCCCTTCGAAAGCTCCCTGTATGAGTAAGGCAGTGGTATCCAAACTTTTCCTGTTGTGCCATTCCCCTCCCCATACCAGTAATATAATCTGTCTGTGATCTCTCTGCCCCCCGCCCCCATTACTGCAGAGCCAAGACTTCCTCAGCAGAGCTTGGGCTTGGAACTGGGGATGGGGGGAGGAACTGGGGCTAGAGGCAGAGCTGGGAGCTGGCCCCAGGTCCTGCTGTGCCCTCCCACCACCCCCAAATGTTCCTCCACACACCCCTAGGGAGTGTGTGCCGCACAGTCTGGGGACCACTGGAGTAAGGTGTAAAGTTCTGCCACTAAAGTAATCTTTTTACTTGTGAGATTATAATCTGAGGGCAAAAGCTCTGCCCCTAAGAATGATACAGACTGAGAGACTAAGGCAAGGAATAAACACGATGAGCTCAAATGCGAATAAATAAAATAAAAATTGCACCAGAATGGTCTGTAGATTTGCATAAACAGAACATGCAAGGCTATATGTAACAGTGTCATGTAGTGACAACATCATTATCACCAACCCTATCAAAAAATAATCAAATTCACTATTTAATATAGACTTGACAGTTCTGACCAGATTTTTCAGAACATTAGTATTTAACGTGAAATAATATTATTCAAATATTACCTTCATAAAAAGCACTTACAGATTCAATCTCTCAGGTGGTTTTACCATGCAATCAAGCACAAGTAACAAAATAGATGGCTGTGTTTTGGTTTGCCTGTGGACAAAATTCTAGCTCTATTCAAAGGTGTTGTAAAGTCCTGCTGTTGTGCAAATATACCAAAGAGAGAAATCTGTGAAAACAGGGCAGGTTTCAGTTATCTATGTGAGTTAGACCACTCTCACATTTGACATCATCTGTTTTGAACAAGTGCATCAAATGTCGGGGTTTCAGCTTTTGTGCAGAAGCTAATTTCATTATTGATTTCAGCTGTGACCTGAAATTTGCTTTGTTAATCTTCACAAGTAGGGATGTAAACAATGCACTCACCTCCTGTGGCTGGGATTGGCAGAGCAGCTTGTTTGTCATTTAGCACCGCATGCCAACTGCTGTTCCAGGCCTAGTCACTGCTTCCATCCACCCCTTCCAGGGTAACAACAGAAAGCTCCCCAAAATGTTCTTCTGTCCCACCTTTGGGCAGTTCCTCAGTCCATCCTTGAGGCTCAGCCTGCAGCCTCATACTGGGCTCAACGGTCCTTAAGATGGGCTTGTATGCCCCTCCCCTGATAGGACCCTGTATTGAGCTGTTAGGTCTGCTTCTTCAGATGCACTGTGGTTTCTCTGGGCCACTTCCTGTGCTGATGGGCTTGCAGATCTACCCCAGGGATTGATCCCATGCCATAACTCAAGCCCGACCCCAGATGTAAAGTACCTTCCCTCTTAACTTGTGTAAATTTGATTTTAAAGATTAACTTTAATAAAAATTTTAAATCTATTAGTTGGTTGGTGAGTTGACAACCATCAATAGGTCTGTGATTCATTCCATCATTACTACTTACCAGTTGAACAGTACAAGGAAGCAGAAGGAAACTACTTTTTAGGGAGTGTGGGGGAAAGGCTGTAACTCAGGAACTGCTTGGTCAAAAGATCCCATTGTTGAATGGCTACACTCCTTTCTCTCTCTCTCTCTCCTCTTTTTTTTTTTTTCTCTCGTGATGTTCATCCTCCAGTTCAAACAATTCTAACTCCTACCTTCTCTTCCTAGGTTTTTATATAGTGCTGCAAGGTAGGCCTTTTTTAATTTATTGTATAGCTACCTCTCCAGCCTGCTATCAGAAAAATTAAAAGATTATAGTTCATTTTTAATAAACAATACTATTTGCATTGACTACCAAAGGCATTTCTAAACCAAAAGACTATCAATTTCAGTTTATGCAGCATCCATCTCCTATGGGGCAGGTAGTTCCACATGAGCCCACCTGCATTTCCTTCTGAGTTACTATGCAGTCCCAGCAGCAAGGGAAGATTTTTTTTTTTAAACAACAGCTTTTCCTGTTCAGTGATAGGGCTTTAATTCTTTCTCGTTGTGTAACTCTGTCTGGTGTCTCAAAAGCATCTCGATCGCTTTCCTCTCTCTTGTTACATTTCCCCTCTTACAGTAAAATGTGTTTTTTAAAATAAGGTGTACAAAATATATAGTATTTGACAAATGTTTATGGAGTGGATGTGAGCCAGTATAAACTATTTAGAACATTACAGCCCTATACTTTGCAAGCTCCTCATTGGAGTTGGAAGCACTTAGATAATGTAACCATAATGATATTCCATATTAAAACTAAGCACTTCTGTTCCCATGTCCTTTGTGCAAAGTCTGAGGTTTGGTTGGGTAGTGGTGATAGTGGGGACAATGGAATCAGCTGACAATATGTGAATATGGATGCTCTGCATAGGTGCTATAGCACCCCCTGGCTTGAAGTAGTAACAAGCCAAATGCATGGTTTCTGCCTTCAGCACCCCCATTATAAAAATTGTTCCAGCACCACTGATGCTCTGTAGCCTCTGCCTGGAGATTTGTAGCCAGTGGATCTGTAATTGCTGACTAACTGGATCTTCTCCCTGCCAGCCCCCAAACACTTCTCTGCACTGGTCCATCTGAAACTGGCACAAGGTCTGGCCCTGCTGCATACGGGTGGTGAGAAATTCCTTTGTGGGCTGGTTCATAGCCACTCATTCTTTGTTTGGTGGTGTCATGGCAGTGCCAGTTCACTGAGGAGCTCTTTTGGTCCCAAACCTGCTGGGTGTATTTCTCTCCCTCTGGAAGAAACCCCCTCAGATTACAAAATGTGATCAAATCCCAATAACTGTACTTTTCTATGAGCTGGCATCTAATACTAATTCAGCATCTAGTTCCATTAACAGAGGACTGTACAATCAAATTTGGGTGAAATATGAAAATTACACTTTTCAGACACAATCATTCTCCCCAAGAACATGACCAGAGATGGATGTACAATATTGGACGACAAATGTTAGGCAGCAGTAGAAATGCACAATGGCTAATGTGTTATTTATATCACAAATACTGACAATAAGATCTTAACTCAGATAACATATCAGATCAAACTGCAGTTACCAATATAATTCAACATGAATACAGCCTGTATTAATAGTTAATTGCGTTAGAAGGTCCCATTGACAACAGCATCAGATTGCATCAATTATACTTAAGATGGATATATAAATGTAATAATTGATTCCTTGTCAGAATAACAAATGACACTGAAAGAGCTGAATGTTGCATTTTCATATTATCAATATTATCGATAGCAAGATTAAAGGTAGATTTTGAAGCACTATGAAAAAACATCTGGAATGACAAGGAATAATGTATGTACATCAATTGATCAAGCTCTTACAATAAGTAAGTATTCCAATTTCTGAGATTGCTAACCCTACATTTAACACTGACAATGTTGTACATTGCTGGACCTACTGATACGACACAATGGATGTGTGCATTGTATACATACATGAATCTGTTGCAATATTGGAATTTCTGATTATACACGTGATTATCATTATCCTTTACATTAGGACTATTTATTGTTCCCTTTCTGGAAAGATTTGAACTAGTTGCCTCAATTATTGGAAAAATCTATCAAGTAATACAAGAAATGATATCCTAAAGGCCAAAAGGGACAGAAGCAATACAGTTTCTTTTGGTGGATTTGCTTCATGGTTTGTCAATGAAGTAAATTCATCTGACTACCAGAAAGGAGATATCCTTCTCTTGAAAAAGGCATTTGGAAAACAGTTTATATTAGAGCTTTCCCAAACAGTGAATGAGCCAAAATGATCCCTCATGTAACATCATGAGTGTCCCATAAAAAGGTCAAACTCTAAGTGTTTTAAATTTACCCCTTGATGAAATACGGGCAACCACATTATCCCTTTCCACAGAATGAACTGGAATAAAATATAAACCCAAACCTCCTATTTTACTCATTTCAAAACCCTTAATAGTATTTTTGTCATCCAAGGAGACTTGATTTTATCTTCCCTTTCAAATACTACTGTCTTAATGGCTTGTCAGTACTTGAACATGCTGAACTCTGATCTGAATCTAAACTTTTGGGAGAGGGGAGGGATAGCACAGTCGTTTAAGCATTAACCTATTAAACCCAGCATTGTAAGTTCAATCCTGGAGAGGGCTATTTAGGGATCTGGAGCAAAAATCTCTCCAGGGACTGGTCCTGATTTGAGTCAGGGTTGGACTAGATGATCTCCTGAGGTTCCTTCTGGCCTTGAAATTCTATGACTTAATCCATTTTGTTAGCAACTTTTCTTATACAGACACTTCTTCATTCAGTTACTTATTTTTGTTTTAATGAGACTTTCCAACTTACTTGTGAAACACTGGTCTTTAAAAAATATCTATGGGAGATAGAAGGGGATCAAGGTACTGCTGAAAAAGAGTCAGTTGTGCTTTCCGACACATTGAATCCATTATTATTTATAACACAGTAGCACTTGAAGGCTTTAATTAGAATAACAGACCATTCGTTGTGCTAGGCACTATACAAATATGATCCCTGCCTGCAGAGAGGACAAAAGTCACAAAGATCCGATCCAAATCATCTTACCACATGGCCTCCATCACAGTAGTATCTGAGCACCTCCCAAGTCTTTAGAAATGGAATATACATTTCTCTTTTTCTGCCTTCTCCAATGATAGTATAAATAGCTTAATGAGAGAGAACATGCGTGTGTGTGTGTGAGAGAGAGAGGAATGCACAGAGGGAAAACTAAGTCCAAGAGCTGAGGTTTTAAAAAATAAAGAAATAAAAGAATTCCCAGTTAGGTCACAATCACTTGTACTGCAAATCTGTCTGGTATAAGACCTACTAGCTAGATCCAAGCTTACTAATTCTTTCAACTTTTCTTGAAATAACATACTTTTATATCTCTATGAAATAAAGGCTGATAAAAAATAAGTGCAACCTTGTCCATTGTTCTAATTGTCCTGATATTATTTTCTCTCTGCAAAGACATGCAATGCCCTTTCTGTTCTCACTGGGATATTCAAGGTTATAGACAATGAACTTAGTGTTCCTGGGTATTACAGTATCTCTCACAGGACTAATAAATGACTTGATTTCATTTATTATGAAAGACAGAAATTTCAACAAACGTTTTAATGCCTGGATAATAACATCTTCAGATATCCTATTGGGTTGGATAGATATATTAATATGTGCTTTTTCTCTGTGCTAAAGAGAAGACTGCTGATTGCATTCACTGTGTAAAAGACGGGCTTTTGATAAGCCTTGACTCTCTACCTTTCATTGATACAACAACTTTTCCCTCTGGCACTTGGCAAGTCTATGAAACTCTGAAATATTGTTGATAAAATTTCAACATTTGTCACTTGACATTTGTCATTTATACTCTCCAAAAAGCCTGCACCCTTCAGTCTGTCAGCAATCTAATCCACTCTAATATTTTATTTTGATAAGTTCTTAACGAAGAAGAGCTTAAAATTATATTCGGGTATTCTGCCTCACTAAGGGTGTAAGAGCTCTATTTCCCTTTCTTATTCCTCAAATAAGTGTATATTAAATACAAATAACTTTGTTCACAAAGCCTTCTAGGGCTTCATTCAAGCCTTCGCTCCAAAAACATCAACATTAGCAGGAAGACAGGGGTGGTGAATTCAGATCAGGCCAGGATCTATCTTACTCTTCTGTCAGACCTGCATGATCAGCAGGAGCTGTTCTAGGGTACTAGATTAAGGCCTGGTCTACACTGGGGAGGGGATCGATCTAAGTTACATGACTTCAGCTATGTTATTCACGTAGCTGAAGTTAACGGACTTAGATTGACTTACCGTAGTGTCTTCACCATGGTGAGTTGACTGCTGCCTCTCCCCTGTCGTCTCTGCCTGTGCCTCTTGTGGAGCTGGAATACAGGAGTCGATGGAAGAGTGCTCGAGGGTTGACTTATTGCATCTAGACTAGACGCGATAAATGAACTCCCGCTGGATCGATCACTGCCCACCAATCCAGCAGATAGTGTAAACATACCCTAGGTGACTTACTGGGGCAGCAACAGACACATGGACTCTTCTGGGACTCTTAAGGTTTCACCAACCACCAGAAGAACTCTCTCTCCAGTGGCAGAAACGCAAGGAGAAAGGCATGCCTTTGCAATTTTCAGTGCCTTAATCCTGTGAAGCTACAGGAGAGGATGGGGAATTATTGGTTAGAAGGGAGCAGGAAATATTCCTGATAGAAATGAGTTTTAAAAAGGGATTCAAAGGAAGAGAGCAGGCAGGGAGACAAGATGATGGGGATTTTTCCCAGGATAGGGAGCACACAACACAAGGCACAAACCTAAAAGTGTGAGAGAGGTAAGAGAGAAGGGGTGTAGGGAAAGCAGGTGAGTAAGATGAAAGGAAGGAGAGATAGTTGAGCAAAGTTATGAAGGATGCAGGTAGAGGAGTGATAAACTGAGAATCTGACTTGCAAAGCACAGGAAAAGGAACTTGACTGCCCTACAAGCAGACCTTTCGGTTTCTTGCCAAAACTCAGACAGCACCTCTGGTAGACTATAGCTCTGCACTGACCAGACCTTTTTGGTTCTGACCTGCAAATGGGCATATTAAGCATCCATTAGCTCAGGGGTTGGGAACCTTTCAGAAGTGGTGTGCCGAGTCTTCATTTATTCATTCTAATTTAAGGTTTCGTGTGCCAGCAATACATTTTAATGTTTTTAGAAGGTCTCTTTCTATAAGTCTATAATATATAACTAAACTATTGTTGTATGTAAAGTAAATAAGGCTTTTAAAATGTTTAAGAAGCTTCATTTAAAATTAAAGTAAAATGCAGAGCCCCCCCAGACTGTGGCCAGGACCCGGGCAGTGTGAGTACCACTGAAAATCAGCTTGTGTGTCGCCTTCAGCACTTGTGCCATAGGTTGCCTACCCCTGCATTAGCTGCTCTGTATATGAGACTTAGTCCAAATTCTGCGTAGTAATACATATAGTCAAAGTGGTCAAAGACATCTTTGCTACATCCACAAACATTACATTAGTAAAAAATATGTAGCTTGTTTAAACATGGCCTTAAACAGTAAGACTAACATTACTACAATTCTAATAAATCACTTCAAAGGAAACATAAATAGACTGTCATCATCTTTGTCTTTCTTGAGTAAATTTTGGTACCAAGCAAGCATAGTCACCCAGTCAATGAGCCTGATCATTTCCCTTAGATCCATGTATGGAGGGGATCCTCTGCTTGATGATCTGTCCATGCTCACTTGAGAGGGGAAGCAGAGTCAGCTGCACCCCTGCAGAACAGCTTGCCTTTCCCAGAGCCAGCACAGCATTTGGCATTGGATGCAGGCTCATCTGAACAGGTGAATGGGTGATGCAATCTGGATTTGGGGGCAGGAATGCCCACTGAGGAATCTGCTCAGGAGATTATACATTCAGAAGCTGTGTTAATTCTGAGTGGAATCCCTTTGTACGGTGCAATTCTCCTTTACAGGAAGCTCAAGAGGCAGTGGCTGGCAAGAAAAGCCCCTATCAGCTGAGAGACAGCTGACAGGCAATAGGGGTAGAGCTGCAGCAGCCCAGGAAATTTGTGCGAAAGGCTCAGACCTCCAGATGATGGTACTACAATTTTTTAGTGCTGACCCACCTGCTCTACTCCAGAGGCTGGGTAGATGCCAGCAACCCATCCTTCTATCCACAAAGAGAGTTGCTTGATCTTCTTCAAGCCTGAGTTGGCATAAAGATGTAGAACTTGCAGGCATATACACTCTTGCAATATAAAAGGCTTTAATTTAAAACAGGCAAGATCCTTAAATTCATAGTATTCTTTTGACTGGGTCAGTATCCCCAAAGGGGTATTGTGGTCTGTGAAGACAATGAATCTTACCACTGAACCAAATATATATCTATTGGGTTTCCGGGAAGTGGGCGGGCAAAGCCCGCCCACTGCTAAAGGATCCTCCCCCAGCCTAAGGGGAGGACCCACAGGACCACAGAACCCACTGATTACGGGGGACAACTAATAAAAGGACAGGCACAGGAGTGCGGTCAAAGGGTCATAAGAAGGGAACCTGACGGGGACACCGAGCAGAGAATCCCGGACAGCGCCCACTGCTCCTCGAAGGCGTCAAGGGAGCCAGTGGACGCGCCCAAAGGAACTCCGCCCAGATTCGTGAATGGACCATGGAGCGGAAACAAGCCCCACAGTCATCGGAGTCTCCATCGGCCAACCTCCTCTCCCTGGTCATGTAGATGGCCTTTTTAGGCAGGGCGAGGAGGAGGTTGACCAGGAGGTCCCGGGACTTCGTGGGGCCACGGATAGGGAGTGCATAGAGAAGGAGGTGAGGGGAAAAGTGCATCCAGAAACGTAATAGGATGTTAATGAGGAGAAGAGCTGTCAACCCTGAGGGTTTTCAGACACTTCTACAGAGTCTGCTGGAAAATCTACAGGGAAAAGTGATTTGCTATCTTCCCCCCTCACCACCTGCTGGGGAATGCAAACAATGAGAGGTAGCAAAGTCAGAGAGATTTATTTCCCCTCAATGACCAACACAAGTTTTTGGGTAAAGGGTAGAGAGAATTAATACTATTTTCACAAATGGGGAGAGAACATAAAGACCCATGCATCCGACGAAGTGGGTATTCACCCACGAAAGCTTATGCTACAATATGTCTGTGAGGGCTTGGGTACACTGGCGCTTTACAGCACTGCAACTTTTGCACTCAAGGGTGTGAAAAAACACTCCCCTGAGCACTGCAAGATACAGCGCTGTAAAGCCTCAGTGTAATCAGTGCCGCAACGCTGGGAGCGCGGCTCCCAGCACTGCAAGCTACACCCGTAAGGGATGTGGTTTACGTGCAGCGCTGGGAGAGCTCTCTCCCCGCGCCGGCGCTCCGACCACACTCACACTTCAAAGCGCTGCCACGGCAGCGCTTTGAAATTTCAAGTGTAGCCATACCCTTAGTCTATAAGGTGCCACAGGACTCTTCGCTGCTTTTGTAGATCCAGACTAACATGGCTACCCTTCTGATACATAAAGACCCAGCAACTCAGGCCAGCTCTGCTTTCTTCTTCTCCTTGCCTCGTGTGAAGTGGGTCAGCTCCCCGCTGTTCCTCCCATTCTGGTCTTATCCTCCCTATGACCAAAGTTAAAACTGCCTGGGGGAGAAGGAGATGGTGGTGGTGGTGGTGGTAAAGAGCTGCCTTTCCCCCCTGAAAGATGGGAGGTTCGAGTGAAAAGTCTGGAGTTGCTTTTCATGTCTGGGAGGAGGGAAAAAACTGCCACAACTGCAGGAGGAGCAGTGGTGCTGGGGGGCAATGAGAAGATCAAAGGCTGGGGGTGGGGGCAGTGCAGAATTGATGGGGATTGGAACAGAGGTGAGGGCTGGGGAGAGTACAGAATGAATTGATTTGTTGCTGGGAGGTGCAGAATTGATTTAAGGCGGTGAGTGGAGAGTTGATATGGGGTGTGTGCGTGCAGAATTGATTGCTGTGGGCAGATATTGGGCTGGAGAGACACATAATTAATTAATTGGTAGTTCGGAGTTTCCAGTCAAGAATCCTTTTATGTAAATTTGTGTGATTTTATGCAAAGAAAACTCTACTTTTTTTTACACAGGATGTTGGTAGGTATGAATGGTTAAGTGATGTTTGTAAAAAATCAATGATGATTAATTCAAAGATACTTTTAATTGTCAATTTCCTTATTTTAATCTGCATGTTTTAAATACTATTTAATCTTCAGAGGCTTTCCTGGCTGGGCTATTTTCCTTAAACAAAATACATACATGGAAGGAAGGGGCATCCATGGAAATTATATCAGATTAATGTTTTATGAAGAGCCAAGTAAATTAAAAATCACAAACAGTTCCTTCCATCTTGTCCACAAAAAACCCTGACACATACAGCAGTGCCTGGGAGAGTAGTGGCAGGGAACAGACTTTGTTATCTGTTCACTGACTATACCTCCAGCAAGCTTTCTGCCTGACTGACTGCAGGTCACAGACCAGTTATGTTTTAGAAAAACAACATCCTCTTTTTAAAAAGATGTTAGCTAAGGATTTTAGATCACTGATGTAACCATCCATGTACTCTGCAAGCTAAATGAATGTCTCAAATTCTAAGCTCATTTTAAAATGGGTTATACTGTGCTCCTAAAACTGAAAAAAAATTCAGTCACAAATGTAACCTTTCTCAGACTATACTATAACTTAAATATCTGTGCCAGTCATGAAGCTTTTCTGCTTCATTCTTTGTGTGTTCTTGAAGCAGAATACATAAAAGTTTCCTGCATAAATCCAGAATAAAAAGAGAGAAGCAATCACTTAATCTTGTGATTTATTTAAAAAATCCCTTTAAAACTTAACAGAAGAGCTGAATCTTTAAATTCTATCCCATGACTTTATTAATAGTCCCTGTAGCATAGACATGGCCTTATTTAATCTCTACATTAAACCATTAGGGCAGATTGTGAGATGCAATGGGCTTTGAGACCAGGAATACAATGATGACACCCAGCTCTCTTTAAAATCTAGTGCAGACAATGCTATTACTTACACTATGCCATTATCAGTCTGTCCCAGTGCCTGGAAGAAATGAACACATAGGTGAAAAGTAATTGGCTAAAGCAAAACTGGGGGAAGACAGAGATGCTAATATTAATGCTGCTCCTGGACACCATACAGCAGCAGCAGTCGATGGCTTTTCCCATCTTCAGTTGGCCAGAAGCCTGCACCATTTGCTTAGGTGAAGAATACCATGTCCCAAATCACTGTGCACAGTTTGCTCAGTGCTTCCATGCTTGCTGGGAACAACAGCCCAGGCAGCTAATGGTGATGGAACAAAGTGAAATGGAGTTGCCAAATGTGGCAAGGTTCAGGAAGCAGAATCAAGTGAATGAGGGAATAGAAGAGCCCTGCTGCATCTGCTGTACTGCAGGAAACGGGGACTTGGTTCTACCCTCAAGTGAAACTGTGTGTGGACAGTGGTGGGACCCAGAAAATCCAGCCCAGAACATGGAGAGACCTTGTAATCCTTCTGCCAGGTAGTGTTGGCAGGAAAAGGGTTGGGTTCTATATTGAGGGGTTCCTCTTAACATTACAAAACAGAATAGGATCGAGCCCCAACCCAGCAATCTGGGAAAACTACATACCACCAAGGGGCACCTCTAAGAGGCAATACTTCCCCACTCACAACCACTTAATCAGTCTATAACAAAAGGAGACTTTTACTAAGAGCAGAAGGAAATAATAATTAATTTAGAAAAACACCTCAACAATTCAAAGGATGCAAATCATAAGTAACCACCTGTCTCACAGCATCTTGGGCAGTGTCCTCTGCTCAGTTTCCCACCTTGCAGCTTGAATGTCTGATGGACTAATGTCCCTTTAACATGCCACTCTCCTTTCCTTCTGCTGCACCTTACTCACAGTTGGTTGTCCAAGGTCAGCAAAGTCTCAGAATTCAGGGGTGCATTCACATGGGTTCACCTCCCACCTGTGAAGGGGAGATTCAAGCAATGCCTCTGCTGTTGTCGTTGCACACTCTGCTACTGACTGGTGCCTCTGGCTGTGATGCTGTGTTCTGAGGTTCCGCACTTAGACCAGTTCTTTGTGATTTCACTGAGTAATGGGGGACCTCATTGCTGTTGCAGCCTCTGTGTTTCCTTTCACTGCAATATTATCTCCACATCAGGTCTAAGGTTCACCCTCCCAGCCCCAGACCTGCCCATCAGTGTTTTCAGCTCTAGTGATTCGAAACAAGGCCTCTAAGCTGATCCTGATCCACTCCATCTTTAAGCACTGGAGGATGGGCAAGGGGTCAAATAGTATCTAGGGCTGTTTAAACAGATTCCTGATGCCCAGATAAGAACACCTGTGCCCACTCTTCTCTGACTTTTACTTGGATTTGCTTAGTAACTGAGGTTCAAGTAGGATGAGCCCTCAGTTAGGGCATATTAAGTATAGTTCTGCTTCCTTTAGTCATACGATGAGGATAACATTTCATAATCAGGGCCGGTGCTTCTATTTAGGCGACTTAGGCAGTCGCCTAGGGCGCTAGGATTTGGGGGAGTGGCATTTTGCCACCCTTGGCGGCAATTCGGCGGCAGGGGGTCCTTCCACGCTCCGGGTCTTCGGCGGCAATTCGGCGGCAGGGGGTCCTTCCACGCTCCGGGTCTTCGGCGGCAATTCTGCGGTGGGTCCTTCACTCACTTTGGGACCCGCCGTCAAAGTGCCCCGAAGACTGGGAGCGCGGAAGGACCCCCCCGCCGCAGAATTGCCGCCAACAACCGGGAGCGCGGAAGGACCCCCGCCTAGGGCGCCAAAAACCCTGGCGCTGCTCCTGTTCATAATCCATATGCACAATACTAAATGGAATTTAAACCCAAAATGGATCACTTGGACAAAGCTGATCTGTCTGCTGTTCACCTAGGCATAGAAGGTGTGTCTGTGCAAATATGGTCTGCTCCTGTGGTCTTTCTCCCCAGTTCAACAACAGATGGCAGAGGAGAGCTCATTCAGACCCTGGCTTACAGGCACAACCTTGATTCTCTCCATAATTCACTTTGGCACCATGGATGTCCAAGCGCTGAGCCTCCTCTCAAATTCACAAAAACAACCAGTTTTCTTCCTGGCTCCTGAGCATCTGTTTGAGTCCCAGGGTTTTTCTGCAGCACACTTAAAGTGCAGGAAGAAAATCCAAAGCCTCCATCTCAAAATACCTAATACCCATTTGGGCTAGATGCTCAGTCACCTGATATCAGCAGAGTCTGGATCGGTATCACCCCAAAGCTGACCATGAGCTTGGGCAAACTAATAGCACAGTCATAGGAAGGTTTCTTTTGAGAAGTCATGATCACAGCTCCAGTTTGCACTAGAAAATAGAGAACATACCGAGTGCTGGTGAAAAAAGTGGGCAATGAAAGCTAAGGTTTGTGGGGCCCTCTTTGCATGTGTGAGAGACCCAAAAACAGGACTGCTAGGCATCGAAGTACAGAAACTTAACCAGAGATGCCACCTTGGTGGTGTTCAGTGCATTGTGGGACCACTAACTGAATTTGTGCAACTGCTGTTCCAGACTTTGATATTTACACTAGCACTGATGCATAGAAGACACACTCAGGGCAAGTGTAATCACAATAGTGCTGTGAATCCCTGTGCACCACTGCAAGCTCTTTTTGAGTGTGGCTTTGTTGTGTGTTACAATCAAGCTTCGGGACTGCAGCAGTGCTGGCAATACCAAAATTCTTTAGTAGAAATACTTCCCAGGATGCTTTGGTTTGACAGCCCAGCCCAGCCAATAATGCCTCCTGACAGTTCTTAGAATCATGGAATCATAGAACTGGAAGGGACCTCGAGAGGTCATCTAGTCCAGTCCCTTGCACTCAAGGCAGAACTAAGTATTATCTAGACCATCCCTGACAGGTGCTTGTCTAACTTGCTCTTAAAAATCTCCAGTGATGGAGATTCCACAGCCTCCCTAGGCAATTTATTCCAGTGCTTAACCACTCTGACAGTGAAAAACTTTTTCCTAATGTCCAACCTAAACCGCCCTTGCTGCAACTTAAGCCCATTGCTTCTTGTCCTATCCTCAATGGTTAAGAACAATTTTTCTCCTTCCTCCTTGTAACAATCTTTTATGTACTTGAAAACTGTTATCATGTCCCCTCTGTCATCTCTTCTTCTGATTAATCAAACCCAATTTTTTTCAATCTTCCCTCATAGGTCATGTTTCCTAGACCTTTAATCATTTTTGTTGCTCTTCTCACGACTTTCTCCAATTTGTCCACATCTTTCCTGAAATGTGGTACCCAGAATTGGACACAATACTCCAGTTGAGGCCTAATCAGCGTGGAGTAGAGCAGAAGAATTATTTCTCCTGTCTTGCTGACAATACTCCTATTAATACATCTTGCTGCTTTGCACTGCATTAGTGTTCTTTCAATGCTGTGACCCTTGTTCATTAATTGAATTCATGTAAAAGTAAAATAACTGTATTTGGTGCCATTTTAATAAGAAAGTTTGTTTTCTTTTTTATTTCAGATATGCAAGCTTTCAAGAGGTGCTCAAACTACTTAACAGCTAGAATTGATACTTTTCAAGGCATTTAATCCTCCTTTCTGGATGTATGTGATAACTATAGAAAAAATTGTAAATTTAAACTCCATATTCAGCCCAGGAATTTTAAAATAAGAGCTGAAGTACTTAGACGGAATAGACTATTTATCTTTCTGTGATTAAGTGTTGTTTCATCATATTTTAGATATATTTTTGGGCAAATAGTTGGAACACAATAATAACATACATTTAAATACTTAGAGTTTGAATAATATCAGGAAATATTTTTCTTTTATTTTCAAATAAGTCCTTAAAGTCATAGATCCACATTCATCCATGAATATCTAAGGTGAGGTATCTGACCCCCATTATCTTACTGTCTGAGCACCCTATAGTCTTGAATGTATTCATCCTCCCAGCACCCATGAGGTAAGGAAGAAGTGCTGTTGTCCCCATTTTACAGGGGCATGTCTTCACTAGACCTATTGTAACACCAACAGAACCTGTGTCTCCCCCATTATTAGGATTGGAAGGGACCTCAGGAGATCAGCTAGTGCAACCCCTGCTCAAAGCAGGACCAATCCCCAACTGCCCCCCCTCAAAGATTGAGTTCACGATCCTGGGTTTAGCAGGCCAATGCTCAAACCACTGAGCTATCCCTCCCCCCAAATAGGAGGATCAAATGAACTCCTTAGACACAGACCACACCAGCAAGAACAAAATGGTGGGTTGTTGGTGGGTGAGATTGAACCTGGAAGCTTTGGGGCTTAGTGCATAAGCCAAAAGCCGTATGGCTCTTAGCTAAAGCCATAGAGCAGACTCATTAAGTGCTCTCTCTCTAAGTGGTCTCAGTACCAGTAAATGGGACAGACCACCACACCCAGGAGGTGTATGGGTTACATACTTCCCTTAGCTGAGGAAGCACATCCTGAGCTTGAGAGATTTCCCAGTTGAAATCCCGGATGAGCACCCTGTTGTAACACCAATAGACCTTGTCATCAGGATTGAACCTTGGCCTCTGGAGCTTAGTGCATGAACCTCTACTTCAAGAGCCAAAAGTCACATGGCTCTTAAATGAGGCTCTTAAGTAGAGCAGACTCATTACTCTCTCTCTAAGTGGTCTCAGTGCCACCCAGAGGATTCAGGGGGCCTGGGGCAAAGCAATTTCGGGGGCCTCTTCCATAAAAAAAGTTGCAATACTATAAAATACTATATTCTAATGGGGGCCCCTGTGGGGTCCGAGGCAAATTGCCCCACTTGCCCCCCGGGCAGCCCTGAATGGCCTCAGTGCCACTAGATAGGACAGAACACCACACCCAGGAGCTGTGTGGGTTACACTATGTTAGGTTGATTTACAGCCACCTCAGTAATTACTGCGGTGGTTGATGTCCACACTACCTTCCTTCTGTCGGTGGTGCACGTGTTTACCAGGAACGCTTCCACCGACTGAAGAGGAGCAGTGTGTGGAGGCTGACAGCCAGGGCTCTCGGCTCTGCAGAGCTCCCCACCATGAGCCCAGTTGCTCCCCACCATTTCTTGTCTCCACACTCCCAGTCAGAAGAGTGGAAGGGGGCAGCTACCCAGGGCTTCTTGCCTCTGCTGGGGAGATCCGTGCCCAGTGTCCAATTGGCTGCAGTGCTGCCAGCAGGGAGTGGGTAGCCTGGGGGGCAACAAGGCTCCTAGCGGGGAGTGGGGAGCCCGGGTGGCAGCCCAAGCTTGGAGCCTGGGTGGCAGCCTGGCTTGGAGTGGGGAGACCTGGCAGCAGCCCCGCTGGCAGCTGGCTTTCTTGTCAATTCCATGGCTCCCCCGGGGTAGCCGTGAAATTGACAAGACAGTTAGCAGCCTATGTAAGGAATGCAGTGTCTACACAGATACCGTGTTGCCTTAACTACACCAACATAAGCCCTACACTTCTTATGGAGGTGGAGTTATTATGTCAGTGTAGTAAACATAGGTGCAGGAGCTGGGGGTCCTGCCGGGGGTGCTGCCTGGCTTGAAGTGGTTTCCATTATATACAAGGTTTGCAGTTTGGTTAAATGGCTCTCAGCACCCCCACTATAAAAACTGTTCCAGCACCGCTGGAGGTATGACACTTATATCTGCGGGAGCAAGGGTGTAGTGTAGACACTGACACTGACATAGTCAGGTCGATATAAGGCAGCTTATCTCGACCTAACTCTGTAGTGTCGACCAAGCCTGAGTCTGATCTTTCATTTCTAAATTTTTTTTCTCTTGCTGAAGGCAGCCTTCAGAATTTAAACATCTGCTTTATTTGTATCTGTTATATGTAATGAAAAACTGAGCCTTAGAAAGTGTTAATTTCCCCTATTCATCATCAATAGGGTGTTTACTTTATAGTCTTGTCTGCACAATCAGCATCTCAATTACCTTTTAAAAATGTTGTGAATAAATATGATACAAAAACTAGAAGCCATCTGATAACTTCATGGTATGTCTACATGACAAAATTATGTCGACCTAAGTTACATCAGCATACAGCCACCGCAGTAATTAAATTACTTTTGCATGTTCACACTATGCTCCTTGTGTTGTCCTCACCTGGAGTGACTGCACTGATTTAACTGTCATTGCGGGATGATTTCTGACAGGTAGCAACAGTTGATGTAATTAATGCAGTGTCTACACTGACATTGCATCGATCTAACTACATTAACATTGACTCTGTACCTCCCAAGGAGTTGGAGTTATTAAATCAATGTGGTGGGTGAGTTACATCAGTGGGAGCAACAGTTTAGTGTAGATGCTTACAGAGTTAGGTAAACATAAGCTGCCTTACATCGACCTAACTCTGTCATGTAGACCAGGGCTAAGAGTTGACTGCAGTCTGGCTATAAACACCCAGAGTTTTGTTTGAGTCAGGATTGGATTGACACAGGATACCATAATTTTTCCTTTTTTAGACTGATCAAAAATGTAAACATAATGTAATCAAATATTTAAAGTTGGGCACACAAAACTATGCACTTACAGTTGATCATTCTTAACTTCTTAAAATCAGTGTAAGCATGCTAATCAGTTATATGCAAGTACACAATTGACTAACAAACAGACCAGCTACTTTTGATTACTTTTAAGTAATTCTTTTGAGTCAACAAAATATGTGCTTTGTTAACAGCCATTTCATTTATTGTGTTTGTATGTAGCCATTCATTTATATTTCTATGTGTAATCATCAGGCTGCATCTGTAAATAACTTTGTTAGGATTTTCAAAATAGCTTACATGCTACATAAATTTATTTAAAAAGGTATTATACTTTTTTTTATAACACTGTGAATATTTTTTAAAATTGCATTTACTCGTAAAAAAATGGAGTGGACTTTTCAGCATTGCCTGTACATTTTATCCAATGGTGAATTACTTTTAATATCATTTTTCAATATTAAAACTTACTACATTAGTTTATGTATGTTTGTGTGCCTCCACATCAGTTCTATATTTTCTTTTTTTAACACGATTTTCCCATTTTTCACACTTTTATGTATATACAATACCTAGCTCAATGATACTTGATTGGGACCTCTATTTGCTACTGAAATACAAGAAACAAATAATACATTTTGAAAGTATGTATTTTCATGTGCTCATCTGTTCTCTGCTTCTCCTGTCACTCTATTCTCTGTTGCATTATGGTTACTGTTATTAAATCCTGCTGGTTTAATCTCTGTAATAGCTCCCAAATCTGCCCTTAACTCTCCTTTTTCACTGCAGAAATCCTTTTCAAGTCAGTCATCAACGTCATCTTCATACCTGACTACTGCTGCCTCGTTCTCTTCAGTATTCTTAATGCTAATATCACTCAAGTTTTCCAATATCCTTTTGTGAAAATAATCTACTTGAAAAGAAGGGACCTACTCAAAGAATTTTAGCAGTATCTTGGGGGCCTGATACTGTTTACACTTACATAAGTCTGACCTTTACTAGGAGTAGCTATACGGATTTCAGTTGGACTACTCATGGCAGTAAGACGTAGCCCACCCATATTTGCAGGGTTCAGCTCTACACCCAGAAACTGCATAATTCAGTGCAATTTCTTCTGGTGTCTACTATGATCTTTATTCAGTCACATGATAGGCAAATTAATTTCCTAGTCCACAACGCACAATCAGCGAGGGACGCAGTCTTCTCGCAACAGTGCCCAGTGACACAAGCACCCTCCCGTCCTTGCGGACATGGGAAGGAAACCGAAGGGTGTGGGGGGGCACTAATATTTTGAGGGGTGCAGGCACTACAGTGTTGGCTCAGTATTAGCCCCTGGACAGTTTCCTCCCGCTGCGCTTTCTCAGGCCCTAGCCTCCAAAGCGAAGGTAGAGAGCAGCATCTGCGCCTGCACCTTCCTCACTCACTCGCACCCCCAGCCCCACTCCCACGCTGCTGAACCAGCGCCTACCGAGCTCACCCGTTCGGCTCCTGCCCCGCCCACAGCTCCTAGCCACGCCCCCGCTCCTCCTCCCCCGCGCCCAGTGCTGTTGGAAACGCTGGGTGGGCCGGGCGCTGTTGCGGGTACGGGCAGCCACTTCAGTGCGGCGCCCTTTCGCTGGTGCGCACGCGCGTAGGAGCGCGCATGCGCCGCGGTTCTGGGCCCGTGTGGCTGTGAGCCCGCGCAGAGGGCCGCGGGCTCCGCTCTGGCCGCAGGCAACCGGCGCCGCGATGGGCTGAGGCGGGTCAGCGGCTCTGGGCGGAGCGGGGCCCCCCCGAGGATGGAGAGAGCCATGGAGCAGCTCAATCGTCTCACCAGGTCCCTGCGCCGCGCCCGCACCGTGGAGCTTCCCGAAGGTAAGAGGGGAGCGGGGGGTCCTCGGGCCAGCGCCACCCCCCGGCCAGGGGCGCCCGTGCCCGCTCAGCAGCGGGAGCTGCGTTCCCCGCCGGCGGCTCCCAGCGCGGGGTGACTCGCCGCAGCAGCTGCCTCGGGGCCTGCCCCGCTTACTCCATAACCCTCCGCCTGGCAGCCCCCGCAGCTGCGCCGGGGCGTTTCCCTGCGGCGCCCCTCACCGCAGCCCGGCTTGCCCGGGGACTGGCTTCTGGCACGTCGCCATCAGTCAGGAGGGGCCTGCCGGCCGGACTAATCCCGTGCCAGCGTCTTGAAAACTTGGGACGTGTCCTGCCCCCACCTCGGGCATCAATCTCGGGCTTGATGCTCCTGTGGGCCATAGCTTGGGGTCGCGAGCTAGGACCAGGGCAGAGCTCCAGTGAGAAGTCCGGGCCCCACCAGGCTGCGTTGGGCCTGGGAAGGATGACTGGGATTCTGAACCTGGTCTGCCCCTGAAATGTCGGTTAATGTAGGGGTGTGAAAAAAGACGTAGTTCAGTTGACCCAGGGTAGACACCACTAAGTGGCTAGAACAGTTCTTCTGTTGACTTAGCTAGCACCTCGTGAGGGGATGGGTTTACTGCAAGCGGTGGAAAAAACCTTCCCTTGATCTCTACCCTACAAGCAGGATAGTGGCATAGCTGTGGCACTATGGTGCTTGTAGTTTTTACAGCCTTACTGATATACTGTCCCTGGACCCTAAGGGGCTTGTTTTAGACTGTTCTGTGGCTAGTGACTCTCCATTCCTCTCTTTTCCTACTGGAAGGGAGGAAGAATTTTCCTTTTCCTCTTCCTCCCCCTTGCCCTGCCTCAAGCATCCTGGCTACTCTGAGTGGGGGGGGGGGGTCTTCCCTCATGCTTTTAGTTACTATGGTAAAGCAAATAAATACTACTGAGGAGGAAAGGAGTTAACCTCTGGCTTCTGAAGAGCAGCAGTAAACACTGAATAATCCTTTTAGGCTTGGTCTAAACAGGAAGTTGTACTGACATAAAATCATATAACCTTCAGTTATACTGACTTTGTTAAACTGTTGCAACTTTTGTGGACAATACACAGGTGTACTCTGAATTGACATAAACAGTCCTATGCAATGTTGTCTTAGATGGGTTCGTCCCAGGCATTAGAGAGACAAGATGTGTGAGGTATTATTTTTTTTCTTGAACCAACTTCTGCTGATGAGAGAGAAAAGCTTTCAGGGTTACAAAGAGCCCTTCTTTGGGTCAGTTATAAACTGATATCAAAGAGTTCAAGTGCAAAAGTTGTACTGATTTAAACCAGATTATGTTAAACTGATGTAATGCTTGTGTGCAGATAAGCCTTTATTTTCATTTTGCAGCTGTTTGAGAAATCTGTGCAGAGGCATGAGTGTCGTACATCTGCAGACTCAGGAAGATAGTATCTGTTCACGTTTAGAAGGGTGTAATCTGTAATGGATAGAAATGAAAGTTTTAATTCTCAGAAGCTAATGGCTTAGGCCCCCTCAACTTGGCAGGAAAAAGACTTCCACTCATCAGTAATGAGTCAGGCTCAGCTGCTAGTCCTGGCTGGGCAGCGGGTCGGGGGGGACAGGACTTCCTCTTCCCCTGCAAGGAGTGACTCGGGATGGTTCAGATCCACCCCCAGAAACCTCATAAGGTGTGTCCCTCCTCTCCCTTCCCACATCATGCTGGGGGAGGGGCCACTGTATGGGGACTTGCTTCCCAGTCCACCCAGAAAACCTCTCCCTTCCAAGTCACCTGCACCCAGAACCCTCCCACTGAGAATATCCTCCTGCATCTGGACCTTTACCTCTGTTCCCCCTGACGAGTCCACCTCCTCTGCACCTGAACTACCCTGATGAACACTCTGCACCTGCACCCCCACCCCGCTGAACCACAACCAACTGCACCTGGACACCAAGCCCCACTTCCCCAGCATCCAGATCCATCTCCCATTGAGCTCATCCCCTCCATACTCACCCTGCTGAATCCCCATCCCCTTCTCTGGCACCCAGAACCCCCTCAGTGTGTCCCTGTGCATCCAGATTGCTCCTCACCTGGATCCCCCCCATACTGAGTTCCTCCACACTTGGATCCTGCCAGGCTGAGCCTGTTTGCCACACACATGGATTGGAAGCCAAGGCTGGGGGTGCATGTGAGACTTTGTTCCTCTTGCTTGCTATCTTAGTGTGGAGATGCAGGGCCCTAGGGTGTTTCTGGGCCAGGCCCAGGCCTTGCACTGTCAGGGTCGGCTCCAGCCTCACCGTTGAGTCCATGTCCCAGGGCGGGAGGGCTGCAGGGTGATCTCCCATCCATTAACCTGTGCTTCCCTCTGCCATGTAGGCACCTCCATATTTATTTGACAAATAAAATATGCAGAATTGTACAGAATTTTAAAATATTGTGTGCTGAATTTTTATACTTTGGTGCAGAATTCCCTCATCAGTAATTCTACTACAGTGTTTGAACCCAAACACTGTAGCTTTGTGCTAGTCAGAACTAGAACCAGGTTTTGTCGGAACCAAAAAGTGTAAAGGTCTAGAAACAAAAGGGGGAAATTGACTGTTTTTCAGTGTATAAGTTGAGACAAAAAGGTTGACAGCATTAATAGTATTAAGTAGATTAGATTTGGAAAAAAAATCATTTTTAGTAACATCAGTAACACAACAATGGAAATAAAGTGTAAATACAGGAAATCTAAAATATCCTTCACTTTTAAATTAACTTACGTGATACTGAGACAATTCAGTAATGAGAACTTGGCAGCAATCAGAAGGATAAAAGTATAGACAAAAAATAAAAAAAATCTAAAAATAAATCAACATACATTTTTCTTATTTAGAAAGAACAGTTTGTTTTCACCTACAGTAATATCAGTACTACATCCTAAAATATTTTAACATTTTCCATATAAACAGCAGTAGCTTTTCTTTTAGAATTGTTCAATTTATTTCTGTCATATGTATATCTAGATCTATTGTAGAGTGTAAATAGTTTATTCATCTACAGTAACTTCTAAAAACAGACAATAACTACTGGATAAATTTACACATAAGATTTTATGGTAACTGAATAATCTAATTTCTGCATAGATAATGAAACTGCTGTCTACACACTAATGCCAATGGTTATGGCTGACCAGCACAGGTGAGTGTTTCTTCCTACAGGTTTGTGCATAAATTACTATTTTTTAAAATTACCTTATTTGTAAGGTTGCAAACATTAGTTTGTCTGTAACATCAGTCTAAATGGTAATAATAAACATCTTCCGTAGTAGTAGTCTAAAACTAAATATTTTTAAGGGCATAGAAAGCAACATGTTTAATAGAGCTGTATTTATTAAAGTAGTGTTGGCTCCAGGGTTTCTCTTGCTGAGCTGCCATCCAGGGTCATAAAGGCCAGGTCTGTACTACGTACGTTCTTTGGTACAACTATATTGCTTACTGGTGTGGATTTCACACCCCTATTATATTGACCGTAGTCCCCTGTGTAGACAGCAGTATGTCAGTGGCAGAGCTTTTCCTGTCAACATAGCTACTGCCTTTTGCAGAGGTGTTTTTCGCCTAGAGTTCTCCAGAAGCACTACAGTGTCACATCTGCATTGATATAGTTGTGCTGATGCAAGTTTGTAGTGTAGACCTGCCCAGAGAGAGGATTTTTGCATAGCTAGGGCCCAGCCTGCTGAATACCCAACTTGCATATGACTGTGTATATACTTTATGTACCTGAGAAATCTGGTTGACTCAATCCTGTAAATGCCTGTGTGTGTGCTTAAGACGAGGAGTTTGAAGTGATGGAGAAGGAGCCAGTATATAATGAGTACTGGGAGAACAGAACAATGGTAGTTTCTTTGTGAATGAGATGCATCACTAGGAGTTGATGTACTGTTGGTATTGAAACTCATAGTATCTTATCTGTAGAGGAGATTGTCCAGCATGTACTGATTAGACAAGACTGATGGCTTAAATGATAGCTGTTTAGGAAATGGGGAAGCTATTGGAATCTGTCTGAGGGATGTGTCAAGTGGGTTTGCTGCTACTTCCCTGCCCTTTTTGAGTTTTGTAGGCATGTAAGAAGTGCTGAAATTTGTTGATCTGATATCAGCATGGATGTTGTTCCTTCTCCACAATATGTTTATGGTGACACGTATATTAGAGTTTCAATTACGCGGCCTCCTGGACAGCACCAACAGAACTGCAAGTCACCAGGTTGTTTCAGCTTGAGCCTAGTTTGAAATGTGTGTATCTTTTAGTTAATTCTGTGATCCATCCAGACTTATAAAACCGTATGTCTTATGTGTCAGACTTCTTGCATAATAATGGAAATTCAGTCTAACAGTCTTCCTTAAATTTCATTATACTGGCACTTTTTCCTTCTAAACTTGGTGTATGCATAGGGAACTTGCCAGAAATGTGGAAGGGAACATGTAGTTGAATGGGGAGAAGTATTGGCATACATTTGTTTATAACTGTCCAAAGCAAAGTCAGTATAGTGCTTATCACAGTTAAGAAATGTCTTGAACATCTTGTGCTAGTCTACATTAATGTTCATTCAAAATAACCACACAATATGGCATATTTGTTGATGTCAGTTTGAACTAGAAAGTGGAAGAGCAAGGGCATTGCAGGTTAGTATTCAGGTATTTTAACAGAGCTGTGGAGCCCTGCTTTGGTTATAGGTTGTAAGGGAGAAAAATGGTACACTGAGATAATTGTAAAACAGATAAAGTATTCGGTCATACAAATAAAATGTATGTTGTGATGCATATCGAAAGTGGGTGAAACTATCTTTAGACTTTTTCCCCTAACACAGTTTTATCTGCTTAAGGTCTGTTTCAGAGCTACTGTCAAATTCAAAATTTGATGTGAATTATGCATTTGGACGTGTGAAGAGGAGCTTGCTTCATATTGCGGCAAAGTAAGATTTAGCACTTTTGAGTAGTCAGGGAGATGACTTAAAGGATTATATTACCACAGAAATCTGGAGCATTAAATTGGAAAAACCTTCAGTGCGTATTTGTTGCTATATTTTTTTCCCCTAACCTTTCTTGACTTAATTACTGGTGTGCACATTTGCACTTTCAAGAATAACATAACATAAAACCAGGAAGCTTACAATCAGGATTTCAAGTGCCTTCCATATCCTGACAAGCTTTTTTATAGGAAACATTAACTACTGATGGTTGCTTTTTCATCATTTTTGAAATAAGACTGCTGTGGGAGGAATAAAGCCTGTTTATGGTTTGTTGGTGAAAGAGTTACCTCTGCAATTGCTGGCTGCCTGAGCTTTGCTGTTCCAGACTTGCTTTCTCCCTCTCTAGTAGACAGTTGGCTTTTTTTTGGAAGCATTCAGTCATTCCGTCTCATGGTAATTACATCATGGAAGTGGGAAGTACTCCACTACTGATCTGATGCTTTACTGTCATAATATGGTGGGCAGGTACTTCTCTGCTCAGTTATGAGCAGACCGGGAAGAATTTGAGGCTGTGTACTGAATATTTCTGATGCTTTTAGATCCAGGCTGAAGTCCTTGCCTGTAAATATGAAATGCGTGATGTCAAATTTATTTTGAACCTGTCAGGTAGTAAAAATAGGCTTGTCCCCAACCAATGCCTCCCTGCTCCCTGTCTCTTAATTGCCTCCTCCCAGGACCACTCACCTCTGTCCACCCCCCGGGATCCTGCTCCCTGTCCCCTGACTGCCCTGACCCCTATCCACACCCCTGGCCCTGACAGGCCCCCTGGGACTCCCATGCCTGTGCAACCACCCCTCTTCCCTGTCCTCTTACCATGCCACCTAGAGCATCAGGACTGGTAGCCGTAAGGGAGGGAGAATGGTTTGAGCATTGGCCTGCTAAACCCAGGGTTGTGAGTTCAGTCCTTGAGGGGCCATTTAGGGATCTGGGGCAAAAATCTGTCTGGGGATGTGTCATGCTCTGAGCAGGGGGTTAGACTAGATGACCTTCTGAGGTCCCTTCCAACCCAGATATTTTATAAGTAGTACACTTTACGTAGCATGTTCCTAGGGGGAGCAATTTAATACACTACACCCAGCCCCACTCAGCCTGCTGATGGTCTGGAGTTCTCAAAATATGTTCTCGCACCCCTTCTAAAAAATTACGCTACAGTTAGCTTAAAAACTTAACTTTGTATATTACAGTAATCGTTAAAGTGTTACTAAATACATAGGTTTGATGAAACAAAATAGTTGTATTTATGTGCCTGTGCTTAATTTGTGTTTGATTTACCTTCTAAAAAAAATCTTGCATGTCTCGCACCCCCAGAAAGGGCGTCTCGCACCCCCAGAAAGGGCATCTCACACCCCCTGGAGGTGCATGCACCCCAGATTAAGAACCACTGCACTAAACTGATAAGATCTGCATTTTAATATAATTTTAAATGAAGCTTCTTAAACATTTAAAAAACCTTGTTTACATACAACAGTAGTTTAGGTATATAATATAGACTTATAGAAAGAAACCTTCTAAAAATGTTAGTGTATTACTGGCACGCAAAACCTTAAATTGGAGTGAATAAATGAAGACTCAGCACACCACTTCTGAAAGGTTGCCGACTCCTGCTCTAAAGTTTTACATTTTTATTTTTGAATGCAGTTTTTTTTGTACGTAATTCTACATTTGTAAGTTCAACTTTCATTATAAAGAGGTTGCACTACAGTACTCGAATTAGGTGAATTGAAATATACTTTTCATTTTAAAGTTCAAATAATTGTAAGCAAAAAGATAAAGTGAGCCCTACAGTTGGTATTCGGTGTTGTAATTGAAATCCATATATTTGAAAGTTTAAAATACATCAATATATTTAAATGGTATTCTGTTTAACAGTGTGATTAATCGAGATTAATTTTTTTAAATCACGCTTTTAATATTTTTAATCATTTGACAGCCCTAATAATGACCAATTAAATTGCAAACAGAAAATAAAGAGAAAGTTATGCAACAAAACTAATGGCAGACTCAGGTATTTGGATGGATCCTGTAACCCTCAGTCTTTGTTTTCTCTTTTTGCTGTGCTTACATTTGAGTATTTACCTTCCTTCTGAAAACTAAACCTCTAACTTTTTTTTAAACAAGTAATTTTGTAATTAAAGTGTGTTAGAGGTTTGATGCTGCAAAAGGACAAATTGGCTGAGGGAAACAAACATAATACCAAGGGTGGGGAAAGCCTATATCTTTGAGGTTTCCTTGCACCTGCTTCTGCAATTTGGTCTTGAGTCCATTAAGCTAAGATTAGTAACTCTTTCTTTCCTTGTAATGTTAACCAAATATTATATAATCAGTTCTCACTCCAGCAAAATGTCTTTTTTTTAAGCTTTCAAATTGTAAAAACCCTAGTGACATTAGAGCCAAATTGTGTGCTGACTTCAACCTCTGGAAGTTAATGAAGTTGCATGATAGTGTAAGTTAGTGTAGAATTTGACTCTTAAAAGTGCTTGCTGTGGTTTACCATGAAAGTTTCACTTTACTGATTTTGCCATTTCCTTTCTTTCTTCCCATACCTCCATCCAAGCTGTGGATCAGTTGAATGTCTAGTTCTGCTGTTAAAAAAGGGAGCAAATCCTAACTACCAAGATATTTCGGGATGTACACCCCTTCATTTGGCAGCTAGAAATGGGTAAGAAAACTGTTACCTTCTCAAAGCATGCTGATTTTGCTGAACACAGATTATAGACCTGTTTTAAGAATGTTTATGATTTTGGTTTGCATACTGCTTAAATTATATATTTTGTACTTTTGAAAGTATAAATAAAACCACAGAATGTGTACCATGAATTTGTGGGATATTTACTTTTTAAATTTTAGAATATTGATCTAAATACAACCAAGCAATAAACAAATTTCTATGACCACTTAAGCATTTTTGCTAATCATAGTTTGATAGTTGGAGAGATTTTATTTAGTGGCTAATAATAATAAAATGTATTGCAGTATTGTAAGTGTATGTAATACAACACATGACAACGAACAAGGTAAATACGTTAAAGGAGTAAAGCATGGATTGGATTATTCAGGATCTGGAAGACAAAGTTGAAGGGATTTCACTGTTAGGATTGATATTTAGTTAAAGAAATTAACTATGTTCCCTGAAGGAACATCATCTGCAAGACAGAGATGACTCAGGCCTTGTCTACACTACAGTTTTGTTGACAAAAGTGAGTTTTTGTTGAATAAACTGTATAGGTGTACACACTGAAATGCTCCTCCTGCCGATGTAACTCCCCTGCTATGCCGACATAAGACAGCCACCTCAACAAGAGGCATAGGCCTTATGTTGACATAGTTAGGACGATGCATGTCTGTGCTGACAGTACAGTCCTTCTGTCAGCTGTCACTCTTGTCTGCTGGGGGCATGAAATTGATAAGAATCAAGTTTCTGGCTCCTGAGCCCTGCTGCTTCCTGATCTTCGCTCCAAGCCAGGCTGCCACCTAGGCTCCACACTGGGAACCCTGGAGCACAGTAGCTGACTGGACTCCGGGTGTGGATCTCCTCACCAGAGTTGAGAAGCCTGGGCGGCTTCCGTACCCGCTCCGCGCCCCCCCCCCCCCCCACTCCTGGTACGTTTGGCCTGGCTCTCTTTCTTCCACACTGCCCCTCTTCAGTCGGTGGAAGTGCTCCTGGTGAGGATGTGCACCACTGACAGAAATGGGATAATGTGGACATATAGCCACTGCAGTAGTTACTGTGGTGGCTAAAGTCGACCTACCATAGGTCGACTTATCTTAGTGTAGGCATGTCCTACTAATACCATACATGTAATATTAGGCTAAGAGGGCTTGGCCTAGCTGCGCTCCTCTTATTTGGTAGTGGATTTCTTTAGCTATCCTGCTGATGGCTGGTTAAGTGTGGGTTTTTTTGGGTATCTTGAGAATAATACCACTTAAGAGCCCTGACTCGCTGCCTCTCCTCTGACCCTTTTCTCTGTGTACATGCATGTCTGTTGCTTCTTCACTCTCCACTTTTCTTGTTGTCTGACTGGCAGACACCCTCTTCAAGGACCTGGGAAAGAATATACTTATAAGTTCCCTAGGGCAGCATATGTGAGTGATGTTATGCTAGTGCAGATGGTGGGAAATGCAATTAACAATCAGTGAAGAAGTGGAACTGAAAATATGCTATGTCAAGTAAACAGTGAAATGAAGAAAAACATGAAGAAAATACTTTTCAGTTATCTTAAGTGATGGTTTTAATGGTAATAGTTACAGAATTGTCAGGAGAAAATCTGACTCTTCAAGTTGTCCCTTTAAAGGTAGGCATAATATTAGCAGGGATTCTAGGGCTGGATTATTTTGTTAAAAGAACAGATTATTGCTGTCAACAATTATGCTTTCTTGCAGTAAAGGAAAAATCCCCATGAAATTAACAAGATGTGCCTTTCACCATGACCACTTTGCTCTTTGAAGCCTGGGGACGGGAATGGGCTTCATAGCCCAAGCTCCAGCCTGAGCTGGAACTTGAAAGCACTATCCCTGCACCTATCTGTAGTGCGACCCTGAATCTGTTGACCTGAGCTTGGACACATGCTGCTGCATGCTGTGTTGACATACCCAAAGGGACTAAGTGGCTTGCCTAAGCTAACACACGTAAACTGTGGTGGAACAGGGAACTTAACCCAGGTATTTTGAGCTTGATGTGCCAGTGGATCATCCTTTCTTCCATATAGAGTAAAAGCCTTTTTATTCGGCACTTCACCAACTGGCAAGCTCTGTGAACCGGCATATCTGATCTTCATTGAAAGTCTGGTTTATAGTCTGGTTGGCATGGGATCGGCAGGGGTTGGGGCATGGGAGGGGGTGTGGAACATGGGCTCTGGGAGGGGTTTGGGCGTGGGAGAGGGTGCAGGGCACGGGACAGGATGTGGAGTGCTGGATTGGGGGCTGCTCACCTCAGTCAGGTCCTAGGCGGAGGCGCAGCAGGCAGGTCTGTGTGCTGCCTCCAGCCACAGGCACTGTCCCTATAGCTCCCATTGGCCATTGTTCCTGGCGAATGAGAGCTGTGAAGGCAGCACTCGGCACAGATCGGGGGTAGTGTGCAGAGCCACTTGCTGTGCCTCTGCCTAGGAGCACCTGGGACAGGTCACCGCTTGCAGGGAGCCACCCGAGGTGAGCACCCCCTGGATCTGTCACGCTGCACCTCTTCCCATGCCCCGAGCCCCCTGCTGCACCCAAATTCTTTCTCAGAGCCCGCACCACCTCATGCACCCAATGTCCCTCCCTCTTAAATTAACCAGCATTTTTTTGCATCTTGGCAGCCCCCATTCTACCAACATGCCATATAAAACAGCTTTTACTGTATTTTGAAATGTTAGAACAGGACTGTGAGGGTTTACGCCCCTGGTAGCAGGGCAGTGTGGCCTAGTGGCCAGAGTCCATAGAATCACCCCTGGTTGCAGGGCAGTACAGCCTAATTGCCAGCGTCTCTCCCACTTTGCCGGGCCCTGGCCCTAACAGCGATGTAGGACCTTGCCACTGGCTCAGCGGAGGGGTCCTACCGAAACACACTGAGGCTTACCGGGGGCAAGGTACCAGTCCATCACCCCCCTAGGTTGCTTCCTACCGGCTTGAGAGTTGGGATCTCCCATGAGTCCCTAGGTTCTGTGGGCTCCTCCCGTAGTAGGGCTTCATGTTGGCCAGGAGAAGCTTCAGTTCCCGGCAACTTCCAGGGTGGTGGCTGGTCCTCTGTACGAGCTTCCCAGTTAGGTCCTTCCCCAGCGGCTGCCAGCCCAGATTGAGCTGAGTTCCCTCCTTTTATACTGCCGGAGCACTTGGAGCATGCCCAGTACGGCTGGGGCGGAACTTGCGCCGTCAGAGCTACTGGTCTGATGCTGCTGGGGCTAGTGCGGGGTGGGGCTGCCCCGTCATAAGGACACTTAAGTATTCTGATATTTGTAACATAGCAACCTGTCTAATCAACCACCATTCTCCCTCTCCCTCCTGTAAGCTAAAACTCTTGGCTGTGTGTGTCTTCTATGGCATTGGTGAGCATTTGCTTTTCTTTAAATATCAGTTAATGGTGTACTGTTATGAAGAAAACTTGCATACTGCAGTTGATGCATGTTACGAATTAGTCTGAAAGGGGCATGGGGAAGATATGTTTTCTGCAGATCTTTTTTCTTTTTTATGACTGGAATTGCATATGTTCTTTCCTTTACAGACAGAAGAAATGTATGAGCAAGCTATTAGAATATAGTGCAGATGTCAACATTTGTAATAATGAAGGTCTGACTGCAGTAAGTGCTATCCATTTTAGTTAAGTTACTGAAGTGCTTCTCTTGAAATGAATAAACCAGTGATATGCTAACTTTACTGAAAATGCTTATAGCTTGTTCCTGCTAAGTGTTTGACTAGATCTACAATCATTAAAACTGGAAGGGTCCCTGTTAATATACAATTGTAAAGTATTGTGGAACTGTTAATTTACCAGTGACAAAATTGATCAAAATATTTCTAAAACAGTAAAATCTTTTGTTCAAATAAAACATTTTCAGAAATGCAACTTTATATGCTCAAGGTTAATTTTTTGTTTTTTCCACCTACTTCCTCAGTGACCAGGAAGTGATGATTTTTATACAGGATTTTAACTTTTTTCCATTCCTCTGTGCTGGTATTGTAGCAAACTGCTTTGACTTGAAATTAAGAAGGGTAAAGTTGTGGAACCACATGGTGTTATATTTGCAACTGCTAGTTTTGCTGGCCTGAACAATGAATGTGGACTTCTGATATCAAGGCAGAGGGCACCTCCCTCAAACATTCTTGATTGTCTTAGCTGGCACCAATTGCTCTCTTCTTGTGTACCTCCTGAGTGTCAAGAATCTAAATTTAACTCCCAGTCTGCTGGTTGTAGCTCCTATCAGTAGGATATTCAGGTAGTCTACTGGTTACATTCCTCAGCAGGTACAGTGTTTGAGGATCCTCTTCTTAAACACATTCTTGCAATCTACTCATGATCAAAGGGAGCTGGTGTGAATTCAGGCACAGATTTAGACTTCTAGATGCATATTTAGGCAGCTAATTCTAGGATCTTATTTATGAAAATCTTGGCCACAAAGCCTTGGATTTTGTACACTTGTGTTTATGAAATATATGTATGTATTGACTACTAAGAATATTAGTAATTTGATTTTTTTACTTAGATTCACTGGCTTGCTGTCAATGGGCGAACAGAACTACTTCATGATCTTGTACAGCATGTCAATAACGTAGATGTTGAAGATGCAATGGGACAGACAGCACTACACGTGGCTTGCCAAAATGGTCACAAGACAGTAAGTTCATGAAACTCATTTGAACGGACTGTAACTGTTAAAACCTTGGTAATACTTGTCTCTTGTAAAAAAATAAAATATATATTCTTGAAACTATGGCTAGTCATACACCTATATGAAGGTTAAATGATAGGCATGTGAATAATTCTATCTTAATAATTCTTAACTACATGTACTCGTATAGGAATAAGTGGTTTATTCTTGTGTGGGTGATCCTGCAGTCTCCTTTGAGAGTATAAATAATTCAATGCACATCCCACATCTGTTCATGCAGTTGATTAATCAGTATTGCATAGTTGGTTGCAGATTTTGGTGTAGTGTTTAATATTCTTGAATTTTTTTTTGTGCATTACTCACTATAATGTATAGTATTTTGAGCCATGCTTGTCAGAATGATTATATATAGAAAAACGTATATGGCAACTTGGTTACTTTTAATCAGATACAATTAAACGTTTGTACTCTATCTTGGGGATGGATTTTGCATTAGGATTAAGCATGTACATATAGAATAGATGTGTACAGATTTGAATCTTTTTTTTTTTTTTTTTTTTTTTTTTTTTTAAAAAGTGTTTTAAGATCATATGGACCAGTGATCCTATTATCCAGTGATATAGACCACTTAGAGTAAGCAGTGGTCTCTGGACTGTTTCCCAGCCCAATTCTCCATTCTACCGCGGTCAAAAAGTTATTCTGTGAACCATCAGACAGGGCTCCTGATGGCAAGCTGTCAAGGTTACAAGTTTCAAGACATCAGCTAGCAATCAGACTGATAATTATAGACACATATCTACATCATGTGGATGGGATAGAGTTGAGGTTGTTTAAGTACTTCAGCTCAGCATTTTCATACTTTACACTGTTCGTTTTTACTTAGTTTCCTCTTAATATATTTTTCAAAACTACAATATTTTTTAATCTCAATTTACTGATTAAATATTTAACTTCAGTATAAGCTTTTTCGGAGGATCTGATTTCAGTGATCTTACAGAATGGCAGAAGTCCTATAAAAGGCATTTTTATTAAAAAACCAAGTCTTAGAAATAGAGACTAGACTATGTGAAAGCTTTTCAGGGTATAACTGTCAGAATCCTTTTCTTAATGTTTAGGTTTCTTGTTTTTGAGATGTATTACTGGAAATTTAAATCTACTCGTATAACTGAAGAGAGATGCATAAAGCTAAACAGTTTCAAGCCAAGTGATATTTTTGTTAGTTTCTTTCTAGTTTTGACGCTACTTTTTTTCCTTTTCCCAAAAGACAGTGCAGTGTTTGTTAGACAGTGGTGCAGATATTAACAGGCCAAACGTGTCAGGAGCAACTCCACTCTATTTTGCTTGCAGGTATGGTATATTTGACTTCCAAATACTGTACAAAATGTAAAATTTTAATTTTCAATACACAAAACTACACTAATTCAATGTATAGCAAAGAACCCAAATCAGGAAATATGAAAACTAAGAATGTATTTAGTCTGAACTCTGCCTCTTGCTGGAATGCTGTATGGTATAGTATTTGAATATTTTGTCATAAGTTTTAGACATGCACATGTATATAAGATTACATGTCTGTTAATATTGCAGGCTAAGCACCTTTCTAACAGGGTATACTGTAATAAACTAAAGTCATAATTTTAGATTTAAAATAAGGAAGCTGTTAAAATAACCAATATTTAACCAGCTTTGCATGCTGGGTCAATATTCCAGGTGTACAATATATTCTTGGTATACAATTCTCAAACAACACTATGGGGGAAAAAAAAATTCAGACTATCAAAAGTACTAGTCTTCACGGAAGGTTATATACGTGGCAAGTTTAAGACTTCATTGTAAGACTAATTCTGTTCCAGTTCTGTTTTTAAAACAGCAAAGAGTCCCGTGGCACCTTATAGACTTAACAGACGTTTTGGAGCATGAGCTTTCGTGGGTGAATACACTTCATCAGATGCATGTAGTGGAAATTTCCAGGGGCAGGTGTATATATATGCAGGCAAGCTAGAGATAATGAGGTAGTTCAGTCAGGGAGGATGAGGCCCTGTTCTAGCAGTTGAGGTGTGAAAACCAAGGGAGGAGAAACTGGTTCTGTAATTGGCAAGCCATTCACAGTCTTTGTTTAATCCTGAGCTGATGGTGTCAAATTTGCAGATGAACTGAAGCTCAGCAGTTTCTCTTTGAAGTCTGGTCCTGAAGTTTTTTTGCTGCAGGATGGCCACCTTAAGGTCTGCTATAGTGTGTCCAGGGAGGTTGAAGTGTTCTCCTACAGGTTTTTGTATATTGCCATTCCTAATATCTGATTTGTGTCTGTTTATCGTTTTCCGTAGCGACTGTCCAGTTTGGCCGATGTACATAGCAGCGGGGCACTGCTGGCATACTATGGCGTATATTACATTGGTGGACATACAGATGAATGAACCGGTGATGGTGTGGCTGATCTGGTTAGGTCCTGTGATGGTGTCGCTGGTGTAGATATGTGGGCAGAGTTGGCATCGAGGTTTGTTGCATGAATTGGTTCCTGAGCTAGAGTTACTATGGTGCGGTGTGCAGTTACTGGGGAGAATGTTTCAGGTTGGCAGGTTGCCTGTGGGCGAGGACTGGCCTGCCACCCAAGGCCTGTGAAAGTGTGGGATCATTGTCCAGGATGGGTTGTAGATCCCTGATGATGCATTGGACAGGTTTTAGCTGGGGACTGTATGTGATGGCCAGTGGAGTCCTGTTGGTTTCTTTCTTGGGTTTGTCTTGCAGTAGGAGGCTTCTGGGTACACATCTGGCTCTGTTGATCTGTTTCCTTATTTCCTCATGCGGGTATTGTAGTTTTGGGAATGCTTGTTGGAGATTTTCTAGGTGTTGGTCTCTATCTGAGGGGTTAGAGCAGATGCGGTTGTACCTCAGTGCTTGGCTGTAGACAATGGATCGTGTGATGTGCCCAGGATGGAAGCTGGAGGCATGAAGGTAGGCATAGCGGTCAGTAGATTTTCGGTATAGGGTGGTGGTAATGTGACCATCACTTATTTGCATCGTGGTGTCTAGGAAGTGGACCTCCCGTGTAGATTGGTCCAGGCTGAGGTTGATGGTGGGGAGGAAGCTGTTGAAATTGTGGTGGAATTTTTCCAGAGACTCCTTCCCATGGGTCCAGATGATGAAGATGTCATCAATGTAGTGTAGGTAGAGAAGGGGCGTGAGTGGATGAGAGCTGAGGAAGCGTTGTTCCAGGTCGGCCATAGAAATATTGGCGTATTGTGGGGCCATGCGGGTGCCCGTAGCTGTGCCACTGATCTGGAGATATATATTGTCATCAAATATTTGAAATAGTTGTGTGTGAGGATAAAGGCACAGAGCTCAGCAGCCAGTTGTGTTGTAGCATCATCAGGGATACTGTTCCTGACAGCTTGTATTCCATCTGTGTGTGGGATGTTCGTGTAGAGAGCCTCTCCATCCTTGGTGGCTAGGATGATGTTTTCTGGAAGGTCCCCAATGCATTGTAGTTTCCTCAGGAAATCAGTGGTGTCACGGAGATAACTGGGAGTGCTGGTGGCATAGGGTCTGAGTAGAGAGTCCACATATCCAGACAGTCCTTCAGTGAGAGTGCCAATGCCCGAGATGATGGGGCATCCAGGATTTCCGGGTTTGTGGATCTTGGGTAGTAGATAGAATAACCCTGGTTGGGGCTCTAAGGGTATGTTGATTTGTTCCGGTGTTAGTGTAGGGAGTGTCCTGAGTAGATGTTGCAGTTTCTTAGTGTATTCCTCAGTGGGATCTGAGGGAAGTGGCCTGTAGAATTTGGTGTTGGAGAGTTGACTGGCAGCCTCCTTTCGTTAGTCAGACCTGTTTATGATGACAACAGCACCTCCTTTATCAACCTCTTTGATGATGATGTCTGGGTGGTTTCTGAGGCTGTGGATGGCATTGCGTTCTGCACGACTTAGGTTATGAGGCAAGCGATGTTGTTTTTCCACAATTTCTGCCTGTGCATGTCGGCGGAAGCATTCAATGTAGAGGTCCAGACTGTCATTTCGACCCTCAGGAGGAGTCCATGTGGAGTTCTTCTTCTTGTGCCGTTGGTGGGAGGGTACCTGTGTATCAGTGCGCTGTTCAGTGTTGTCCTGAAAGTATTCTTTGAGTCGGAGATGGCGGAAGTAGGCTTCCAGATCGCCGCAGAACTGTATCATGTTGGTGGGAGTGGCAGGGCAGAAAGAGAGTCCCCGAGATAGGACAGACTTTTCTTCTGGGTTGAGTGTGTAGTTGGATAGATTGACGATATTGCTGGGTGGGTTGGGTTGTGGCGCCATGAGGCAGGTAGGAGTTTAGACAGCTTACAGTCCTTTTTCCTTTGTAGAGAGGTGAAATGAGTAATGTAGATCTCCTGTCTTATTTTAGTGAAGTCCGTTTGTATGGAAGTTTGGTTATTAATGAGTCTTCAGGTTGGAGAGCTCTTTTTTAATGTTTTCCTGTTTGCTGTATAGGATGCTGATCAGGTGGTTCCTCAGTTTCTTTGATAGAGTATGGCATAAAACAGTTGTTAAAAAAAAAATATTTGAGGGGGTGGCAAATTGAGCATGTGAAAAAGGCAGATTATAATGCAAATGGTTTGGAACCATTGCTGTAATGGATGCTAACCTATAATATGGTTAAACATGCCTTTATAAATCATGCTCTGTTTATAAACTGACCAACATAAAGTGAATCAGCTATCTGAACTACTTTGTCATAAAATACAAACCCATGTCCTAAAGTAGGGGTGGGCAAACTTTTTGGGCTGAGGGCCACATCTGGGTGGGGAAATTGTATGCAGGGGCAGGTGTTTGGGGTGCGGTAGGGAGTGTGGGGTGTGGGAGGGGTTGCACTGTGCAGGAAGGGACTCGGGGCGAGGGATTGGGACAGAGGAGGGGTGCAGGGCGTATGTGGGGCTCAGGGAAGGGGATTGGGGTGCAGGAGGGGTGTGGAGTGCAGGAGAGAGCTCAACAGGGGTGCAGGAGGGGTGCGGACTCTGGGAGGGGGTCAGGGCAGGTGCTTGGGGTGCAGGAGGGGTGTGGGGTGCAGCAGGGGGCTCAGGGCAGGGGGTTGGGGTGCAGGACGGGTGTGGGTGCAGCAGGGGCCTCAGGGCAGGGGGTTGGGGTGCACAGGGGTTCAGGGTGCAGCAGGGAGCTCACGGCAGGGAGTTGGGGTGTGAGGTGTATGAGGGGGCTCAGGGCAGGTAGTTGGGGTGCACAGGTGTGTGGGGTGCGGTGGAGGCTCAGGGCAGGGAGTTGGGATGCAGGAGGAGTACACGGTGCAGGCAGGGGGCTTATGGAAGACGGAGGGTGGGATGCAGGAGGGGTTTGGGCTCCGAGGTGGCGGCAGCGTGCACTGGGCCAGGGCAGGCTCCCTAGTGAGGAGGGACCCCTAGGGGAGGTGAGGCGAAGGGCTTCTTGTGCACTGCACTTGCTGTGCCTCCAGGTACCTTCCCCGAAGCTCCCATTGGCTGCGGTTCCCCATTCCTGGCCAATGGGAGCTGTGGGGGGCGGTGCTGGAGGCTGCAGGGACATTAGGCCGGCCTCTGCTGAGAGCGGTGCAGGGCCCGTAGCATGCCGGTGGTCAATCCCGCGGGCCGTATCCAAAGCCGTGAGAGGCCATAGTTTGTCCAGCCCAGCCCTGTCCTGAAGACTTAGTATTGGAGTGAAATTTTGTTTTCTATGTTTAATTCAGTTTCCAATAGCTCCTTATTTTAATTGGATCCATTCAGCTATTTGTTGGGACAGCTACAATTCTGTAATCCTGGTGCTTTGATTACAGGTTAAATAGTTCAGCCTGTTGTGAAATTATAAATGTAAACAAAGTGAGAAATGGGCTGACATGGTGGCCTGCTAAGAGCTAAATTGTGGGAGCCTGGTCTGCTGGAGGTCAGACATATGCTAGCTCTTGGCAGTTGGGGAGAGGGGAAGGAGAGAATAAATAGAAGCTAGCTAATTGAAGGTCTCCCAGCACTCAGTTTAGGGATTGGTATTGATATTAGAAGAAGCAACTGAGTTGCTCCAGTTTAGAGGCATTTAAACCTTTCAGAAAAGAAAGGATTGTGTGGTGGGTTCAATGGTGACTACTTGAAATGAAAAATCCTTGGTTGAGAAACTTCCTGGTTCAGATAAAGTCAAGGGGAGAACCCCAAAATGTTAATTTTATATTTCAGTTACATTCTAATCAGGGTGGATTTGATTTTAAATCAAATTGATTTAAATCACTGAGGCAGGAAGACTTGATGTAATCATGGTTTTCTACATAAAAGTGCATTCTTGTTGGTTGTTATAACCTTAATACATATTCTTCACAACTCGGAGATAGATGTATAGTGTGTACCTTCTAAAAACGAAACCTACATCTTTAAACAGTGATTTATTTTAAAAACTTTTCAGATTTAGTTTTACAGCTATATCAGAAAATGAATGATTGGTTATTTCATTTACCAAAGGTAACTGAAGCAGATATTTATGAAATCATTGGGAGGTGAACTATATCCAGTTCAACTGGTTAATTATTAATATTTGGAGGATTTTCTTGCCATGCTGTATTAGGAGGAGAACGTTACCAGACAGACATTTAAACTTGTTTTATTTTAACTAAAACTATAACATTAAGTATTCTGGATTTTTTGCTTCAACAGTGAACATATAATATTTTAATAAAAGAAGCACATGTCCCTCACTTCTCACATTTATCTCCAGACTTCTTCTCCTTGTCCAGATCTATTCCACCCCCAAAAGTCTTCTATTCATTGAACTTCTTGAAACTTTGCACTTTTAGAGAGGTAAGGGATTGACACTCTGCACACAGATTTGCAGAGGGACAATAGAGCTGAGGTCTGTTGTTTGTTAATAAACAACATTTTTGCTGTTAACAAGCATGTTACCTCTGGAGACACAATCTGCAGTTTGAGAACTGCAAAACTAAGCATCTCTGATGGTGCTCAATCTAGAAGATACCGAGTCTCATTGGGTAGATAGAAAGATTAACCTAAATAATCTATACAGATGTCTGTGGAATCCCTAATCAGTGAACTACTGGAACTCATTTACAAAACTTTTCTGAAACATTAAATGCATATATTGTCTCATACTATAGAACTAGAATTTATAATCCCTAATTCTATGATGAGATCTTTGAGCTATAATGTGTCTTAATTAAAACTATCTTTAGATTGCTTTTTTCCTCAAAAGGCATTCTATCAAAAAAATTCGATTTAAATAAAAAAAAATCAGATTAAAAAAAATCATTGATTTTTGTCCATCCTGATTCTAATATTATGTATATCCCCAATAAGTCTGCAAAATATTTTCTGTGTTTAAGGGCATACAGGGGTTAAGACTATTTTCAGAATGAAATTCATGTAATACACTTAAAGCCACATTACTTGGGCTTTGTAGGAGATGTTTAAGAGCTGAACAAATCTAGGGTCAGGGCATTGGAATGCAGTATATAGAGCCTCTGTGGCTGGAGTAGTAATGGAAGCTCTCATGCACGGTTTTAGGCCAATTGATTTTGAGGAGTAGTCAATTTAGTAATCTTCTCCTGTGCAACTGCTTCATTTGCAGAGGGTAAAGACCGTCCTTGATTGGTGTAGAAGCCTTTGTGCTAGGTCTTCCTGGAGGGCTGAATTTCACCCATTCTGAAATAAAAACTACTGTAATTGATGGTATATGCCTAAAAATAGAGCACTTGTAAAGGCTAACACCATTTTATAACATGCTGTATAGTATTCTGGTGACTATAGAAGCACTTATATCTAATTTTCCATTTCTCCTTTTAAAATTTAATTGGAAAATGAATTTTCTTAAGTGTAGCCATATGGAGTGTGTGGCATAATTACTGCTTTTTGGTCTTTAATGGGTTACCACCAGCTGCAACAATAAAGTAGCTGATTATATGTTACATAAAGTAGTTATACTGTTTCCTTGACCCAGAGCTTTGACAATGAGATGTATTAGACTTTGAAATAGTCTCCCAACGGAAGTAGTAAAGCCCATCACTCTGAATATTTTTATCTAGATTAGACAAAGCACTAAAAACTTATTGTAAAAAAAACGCACACGTGCACCACATTATTGCACTGTCAGGATGATGTACTGGATGACAGAATAGGTCTGTTTTGTCTTTCAGACTCCGCTCATGCAAATATAGAGTATTTAACATTGCTGTATTTGAGTTTTTTAAATAACAGAACATCTGTTTTCTTACCCTTACAGTCTATTGTAAGAACATGGTTAGTTATAGACATTATATAAGTGATTCTTTTATTTAAAATGTATTGGATGAAAGCTTACTAGGCATCTGGAAACAATCATATAATCTTCTCTAAGTACACTTTTCCGTGTAAAAGTGGCATTAAAAATGCCTATATTTTTCCTTGTGCACTGTATTACACTCAGGAACCATCAAATGGGCCTAGAGGCTACTTCTGGTCAGAGTATTCCTGTATGAATATGCAAAAAATTCCAACTCAAGCCAGTGCTTGTAATATACCTTTGCAATAGGCTGAAGAACAGCCACTTAACAGTGGTCCCTCTGACACAGAAAAGGGGTCATCTTCCATTCTGTGCTTCTACTTATGGATTTCTGTAATGTAACTTTATGCATTTGGTCCCTAGTTTGTATTGGTTTGGGAATCAAAGTTTGTGAGGAACGCCTATTGCACTGTTAGCATATAATGTAGACACATGTACCACTCATGGGCTAAATACTTTTTGGTAAACCTTCTCCTTTGTTTCATGTAGCCATGGTCAAAGAGACACTGCTCAAATCCTTTTGATGAGAGGAGCCAAATACTTACCAGACAAAAATGGAGTTACACCACTGGATCTCTGTGTACAGGTATAAATTTGCTTTACGTTCACCGGTGTTTTGTGTAAAATTGATATGGAATGATTTTTTTTTCCTCCTCCTTTATTTCTGCTATCTGAAAACAATGACTTCATCCCTAGAGGTCAGAGACCTCTTTTGAGGAGTTTCAGGGAAGCAGCTTCGCCTGACTCTTTTTTGGTTTGATTTCTTGGTTAGTTCAAAATAGCAAAACATGCCATTTTCTGTCTATTAATTCCATTAGAAAATGTTTTCTTCTTCTCCTGAGTAATTAGAAAGAGTGTATATTCATGCTACAATCCAGATCAACCAAGATTACCTTCTTATTAGGGTAGGCATATAGAAGATTGATGCTTCTGTCACAAAATAGCTGCTCACAAGATTAGGGTCTTAAAAGAAGTAAACAGACAACCGTTCGCTTAGTCTCTTCTTAAAGGCCACATTTATTCAGACCATAATTACATCATCTTGGGGTAACACATTCTCTTTTAGGTGTTCATGTGCAAACTGCTAAAACAGCTAAGAGCCACAGGCCTCTGCGTAAGAATAACTTATTACTTCAGATGTTAACTTTTCAAGGAGATCAAGAAGATTTTGCTGCTGAGCCTTCAATTTTTTAAAGGTATTGCAATCTCTACATCAGGCCTCTATTTTAAAAAGGATGAGGATGTTATGACTTCCTGTTCCTATACATTTTCAGCTGCCATGCAAAACAAAATCTAGTTTTGTCAGAAGTCTACGAGGTTTTATAGAATGTAAGTACATTAGTGAGTATCTTGTAACTTCAGTGACCTGTTTCTTTTTGTTTGGCAAGACAAAGGATCAAGATTCAGGATATTAAATACACTATTTCCAGGTCATCTTTAAAAGTTAGGAAAGGTCTCTTAGGCAGTAGTTCTGCTATTCATGCTTCTGGAATCTTTTAAAGAAGGATGATTCTGAAAGATTGATTTAATAGATTAATCTGTAAAATGTCTTGCTCAATTCACAACACTTTTAGCATCACCTTTGTGTCTAATAAGTCTAAGGGTTTTAATTACTATCACTTTGGGCACAGTTTCCTCAGCTTCAGTACTCTGCTTTCCCTCAGTCTACATCTTTGCTAGCATTTCTTTTGGTTCTACAAAAGCCTTAGGGAATAACATACCTTTAATATAATTCCAAATCAGGTTTAACCTGTAGAATGTCTTTAGTTTATCAATGATGAGATCAAACTGGAAGAACTCATATAACAACACCATTTGGCATATGCAAGATTCTGTAAGTGGAAAATTTTGACATTAATTAGAAAAATTAAACAAATAGCTGGTTTGTTTCCAGCACAGTAGGTGAAATCTACACAGTGTAAGTTAGGAAATGGGTAAATGATACATTCCTATCCTAGAGATAGGAAAGAGTATTAAGGATGTTGCTGCCTCTAGGACAGTACTGAATAGAACATCTAGAGGCTTTAAGATGCTTTATAAGAATGGCCATGGCTCATCTAGTCTGGTATCCTGTCTTATGACAGTGGCAAATGCCAGACACTTCAGAAGGAAATGAACAGAACAATTATTGAATGATTTGTCCCCTGTCATCCAGTCCCAGCATCTGGCCGTCAGAGGCTTCAGGACACCCAGAGTCTGGGTTGCATCCCTGCCCATGTTGGCTAATAGCAACCTATCCTCCATGAACTTATCCAATTCTTTTTTTTAACTCACTTATACTTTATATCCTTTTAAATACCGCACTAGGCAATCCTTAGCATGTTCCTTTCCTATATATTTATCAAAACTGTATTTCCTAACCACTACTTTTTTATATTGCTCACTCCTAATAGTTCTGCATTGGTAGCTCAACTCATTTGTGATGAGAAGGGAGTGGATACACTCTTTTGGTGCTTTTAATTTTGAATACATCATTCTTCTCACTCTCTCTGGCCCGGCGGGGGGTCCTTCCCCCGCGCAATCTGAGAAACCAGATTGCAGAACTGAGACTTGTTTTAGTCTTTTATAACTGCCAGCCAGCTAATCTCTGCTGGGATTGTGTTCTGTGCTGAGTGAGCAGTGAAAGGAATGCCAGCTGGGGATTCCTCTAATATGTATAGCTTCTTATTTTGCATATTTTCTTCGTCAACCAGCATATTCTGACATGACTCTAGTTTTGATACCTGAAGTACTGTGCTCCATGGACTGACAGGAACTTGGAGTGTGTTTGTGCAAGTGCTCAGTTCTGGGGGGATTACACTTGGCTGATTCTAAAGTGTTATTTACTGGCGCTTAAAGGAGGCCTTTCTAGTGGGCTTTGTAAAGATGTTTCTGACACAGGACCTTGAAGATGTGCTGATGTGAAACTGTTGAGGAAACTGAGGGTTATAAAGACTTATATTAATATTCTAATACTTTTAAATATAATTGAAGCATAAGTACTGTTGACTGGTAGGGAAAGCCAAAAGTCATCTAGGGTAGATTTCCTGAAACAAAATTAGAGATGTGATATAATTCAAACTCCAGATTTTGGGAATCTTTTGGGAAGTTTATTTCTAAACCTGGTGTCTTGGGCACATATCTAGTCATAATACTTTGATTTTTGTTTTGTTTTGTTCATTTTAATTAAAGTTTTATGCATTGTTTATGTGATTATCCTATTGCCAGGATCTGTAAGATAAAAAAAAAATTGTCCCATGAGCTTGTGGTTTGGGAACCTCTAGCTGAGGCATCTTAACCTTGTTTTGGGGAATTAATTTTCTGGGTGCAACAAGCTAGAATAGCAATAGTCACCAAATGTAAAAGCAGGAGCTAATTCCATTGTGATTTGTGTATAAATCTATTGTTTTCAGCATTCTTCTTAATTAGCAGTTAAAATTGCTGCTGGAATGTAAAGTTATTGTAGTTTCTCAAGGATTAAATTGATTACTTTGAGAAAAGAAACTGAGATTACTAATGATTGACACGAGTGAATTTTTTGTTAATACAGATAAATGAACATTCAACACCTAAAGTCCACTTTTTATTTAACTTTCAAGTCTTTACTTTGAGATTAGGACTTTAAGAGTCTTTTGCATTTGCTCCTTAGTATTGGATGGATTGCCTGGCTGTAAGTATAAATACAGCACTTGTTTTTAAAATCGTTTTATAATAGTTGCTTGCTTTTAAAAATGCTGTCTTACAGGGTGGGTATGGAGAGACTTGTGAAGTTTTAATACAACATCATCCTAGACTCTTCCAGGCAATTATTCAAATGACACAGAATGAAGAGCTACGGGAAAACATGGTAATACATATTTTCTATGCTGTGTCTACATGTGTGTCTGTCTTGCTCTCTCTCCAAGTCCCCATGGGCCTTACTCCCTCTGTCTACTTCTGTATCTTTCCTTGCAATTTAAACATCTCAAACTTGATGTTTAAACCCAAATTCAGTGAAGTTGAACCCCACATTGTTACATTACAATGTGTGTTTAAACCTGACATTTTTGTTTGTTTGTTTTTACATGCAGCAGCTCAATGACAACTGGAGACTTCCAGCAGTTCTGGAGCAGAGCCCTTTAGACATGGAGAACTGGGGAGGGGGGCGTATGTATGTATATATTGTACAGAACTTCATGTTCTGATAACGATGTACTGATTTAACATGAAAATGTACAATGAGGTAGTCCAGTGATTGTTATATGTAGTAATTTCTACCATGGAGTGCTGGCCTGAAATTCAGTTTAGGTTACAAGTAAATGAGTTTGGATTCCATCTAGAACTCTGTTAATGTGCTGTCATTACTTTGGCAGACTGGTCTGAACAGAATAAGAACTGGAGGAGTAGGCCTTTTATAGATTCTTAGCAAAAAATCTTTGGCACAGCACTATAAAAGCACATTGTACTTCAGAATGAGGCATATTCTCCTTAAATAATAGCTTCTGCAGATACCCATTTTAGGGTGTATGTGACGTATGCCCTGAATCATTTGGAAGATGATGATTATTCACCTCCTTCCCTCCCAGATTCTTATCTAATCTGTACCCACGGTTGATGGGTCTTGAAATAATTTCCAGCCCATTTCCTTCTCAATAGTTCTCTACCTTATTCCTTTTACTAGTATAAACAGGGTCAGTCTTAGGGAAAATGGCACCCTGGCAAACTTGTATTTTGGTGCCCTGCGGGCTCCCCACTCTCCCATCACCCCGGCCCCCACAGGCTCCCTAGGCTTCCCATCCCCCTCATCTCTGTGCCCCGCTGCCTCCCTGCAGTGCTTAATTTGTATTGGAAGAGGTGCCAGAGGTCTGCCTCAGCACCAATTAAGCGCTGGCTGGACAACCTGATGGTGGCTGCTGGTCAGATGCCCAGTTCTGAAGGCAAAGCCACAGCCAGCAGCAGCGCAGAGGTAAGTGTGTCATGGTATATGGTGTATTGCCATCCTTACTTCTGTGCTGTTGCTGTGGCTTGTAGTGCCTGGTGCTCAGCCTGCAGCTCAAGGCGGGCTTTGTGCTGTCACATGGGGGCTGTATCTTAATAAAGCCCACAGCCGTTCTGCAACCATCTGGCCACTCCTGGCTCACCAGGGGCACCATTTCAGATTTTGTACGGTGGGCGGCAACTTCAAACGTGATTCCAGGGGCTACTTAGACATCTGAAAACTTTTTTTTTGCAGTTAATTACTTAGGTATTAGCTGACAGGAGCACTGTGTCTAATTGCTATATAAAGAAAAATATATACAAACTCAAACTAAAGCCACATTTTAAGTTTTATATGTAAATTTAGAACAATGAGATAATGCAGGAAGATATTCCCATTCCCAATCCCAAGCCTTGAGGAAACCATTCTGGAGCTTTAACACAGATATCAGAAACACAAGTTTGATATTTTGGACATTATCTTTCATAGAGATAAATAAAACTGCGTTCTTTCTCTAACACACTCTGTGTTACTGCCATTATCTACTGTATTATAGCCAATTTTTTCACTCCATTAAAATGTATTTATTTAATTTTAACATATGTGATTAAGGATTCTTCTCTTTTAGTAAGAATAGAAATTCTCCTATTTTAATTTAGAATTTGTTCACTGATAATCGTGTATGTGGCTCACTAACCTTTAACTCCTTCCTTGCTATGAGTATCATACTTTGAACTGCATTTATTTTCATACAAATTTTAAGTTGTTTTACCGATATAACTAAAAATAAATGACCTTCGTCTGCACAGTGTCTAAGTTGCGTTTAGCTAATTTTTTTTAAGCTGGCTCTGCTAAAGTGAATAAAACTAAATTTACATTCTAGAAGGATACCGTTATTTGGTTGTACCACTTTAAATAATGAATTACAAAGCACAATATTATGCTAATAAAAGTAGTAATAATAATTACTCCAGCCAGGCATTTTAGAACTCACTACTTTTAAGCATAAGAGAAATAAAATTATGAAATGTGCAGACCAGTAAAAAAACTAAAATAACAGTACTGTAATCCTTAACGAACTTTGAAAGAATAAAATTACAGAGAATATACGTGCATTGCACATTTCAACGGGAAGTACCAGGAAGTAACAACAATAATAATACAAGTATGTGTTGGAGGGAGTGTGTGTGTGTATGAAGTCCAGCAGCAGCCAGCAGCTCCCACTCATTACTAGGGCCCTACCAAATTCACAGCTCACTTTGGTCAATTTCACGGCCACAGGGGACAGAAGCCTGGAGCTCAGGCAGGAGCTGTCGGGGGTGAAAGCCCCGAGTCCTGGCTGGAGCAGTGAGGAGTGGCAGCCCCCAGCCGAGGGCTCTGAGCCCAGGTGGGAGCCAAGGAGGTGGGGCGGCAGCCCTGAGCCTGGCAGGAGTTGCAGGGGCTGAAGCTGTGGGAGTGACAGCCCTCAACCCAGGTTCCTGAGCCTGGGCAAGAGCTGCAGGGAGTGGAAGCCTCGAGTCCCATCTGGAGCCTGTCTGCCTCCAGCCCCAGCAGGAGACGCTGTGAGGGGGCAGGAGTGGCAGCCTCGAGTTCAGACAGGCCAGCCTGGGCGCCCTGAGCTTGGGCAAGAGCTGCAGGAGGGAGGCAGCCCCTAGCCCAGCTCTGGGGCTGCTGCAGTGCAGAGGTGAGGGTGCTGTGGAGGTGGGCCTGATCTTCCCCTTCACAGCTGTTATCAGAGGGAGGACAAGTCCTGTCCCTCCCCAGCCCAGCTGGTTTCAGGGAGATCAGATTTCACTGTGAAGGGCTTATTTCACAGTCCCTGACAAGTTTTTCAGGTTGTGAAATTGGTAGGGCCCTACTTATGACCCAGAGGCAGTAGCACAGGCTCCTGCCCCCCACTCCAGCTCAGTGGAAACTGTGTACACGGGTGGGGAGATGAGGACACCCTAAAATCATCCCCCCACCTGTGCTCTGCACAGCAGACAGGAGGGTCTCAGGAGCAGCTTGGCCAGGGCAGCTCCAAGCTTAGGTGGAGGCAGGAGAAGCAGCGGCAGGAGAAGCAGCAGCTGCAGATGGCCATGGAGCAGCAGGGGGAGCTGGGACAGGACACCGTGCTCTGAAAGTGTCCCCCCTCAGCAAGGCACCAGAGTCAGTCACCCAGCCCACCTACCCACTCCAAAGTCAGGTCCTTAGAATAAAGTAGCTGTGATGGATTATACAAACCCCATTTTGACCAGGAAAGGGTTAATAAGCTGCAGTGACCCCATTCAGCCTGGGTGTCAGGCTGGAAGGAGGAGCTGGAAGGAAGAAACACAGCTCAGCTGGATGCTGACCTGGAATAAGAGTAGACTGGCAGCTACCACATCATGCAAGAAACCTGGCTAGGGTTGGAAACTAACTAGAGACTAATGTGTCAGAAACTCCCTGCAGGAGGGTAGGCCTGACACAGACTGTTCATTTGAATGGTTACCAGAAATCCCCTGGTGTCAGGACTGGCTCCAGACACCAGCCTACCAAGCATGTGCTTGGGGCGGCACCCTGGGACCAAGTGGCATTCAGGGTTTGTTTTTGGGTTTTTTTTGGTTCGGCTGGGCGGCGCTGGGGGGAGGCGGGGACTTGGGCTGCGCAGTGCTGTGCTGGGGGGGTTGGGACTTGGGCGGCGCGGTGCTCGGCGGGGACGGGCTTCAGTGGCACGGCACTCGGGGGCGGGCCTGGAGCGATGTGATGCTTGGGGCAGGGACTGGGGCGACGTGACGCTCGGGGGGGCGGGGCAGTGCTCTTTGTTTTTGCTTGGGGTGGCAAAAATGTTAGAGCCGGCCCTGCTTGGTGTGCATGAAGGCAAGGAGCTGCAGCTGGGGTCTGTATGAAAAGAAGAGGTCTGAAAGCTGAACTCAGCAGGGCTGAAGGGCTAGATTTGAGGAAAAATTTTTTTTCGGGGGCTGGGAATGGATGCAAGAATATGCATGAAGAGAAAGGAATAGGAAAAGTAACAAGGGATGACAGCAGGCATACAAGGATGTAGTGAAGAGCACAGATAGAAGTTAGAAGATTTTTGTGACTGGGAAAACTTTCAAGGTCCTGGACAGTGAGGAGTGAAAGGAGGAACTGAAGGTAGCGAAGAGACTTTGAATGTTGGCAAGATAAGTGTACTTGGGAGAAGTAAAGTTGTTTAGCAAGGAAGAGGAGAGAATGAATTTAAAGAACTGGTGGTTAGCACAATTTGGACTTTGGAGCTCATCACTATTTGAATAAGAATGGAGGTAGTGAAAGTTAGGTAGAGATTCAAAATTTGGGATCAGCCAGTCTATTGGTATAACATAGGGCAGGAAAGGAACAAATCAGGAAACTTAGTCATATTGGCAGAGTGATGAAGCTTGTGCTGGACTTGAATTTGCATTCTTACAAAAAAAAATGGCAGTTTGCTTAGTGATGAATTTTATTAGTACTTTCAGAGCATTTATTCATGCTATATTCTCAAGTCTTATAATACAAAAACTAACTTCTAAAATATATATTTTTGAGTAGATTTTCAGTTTAAAAGATCTTACTGAGTATTAGTGCTAATTATGAAATGGTTTGGCACATACAAATTACAGTTTCTATGGGGTTCCTGCCTCACCTAGCTATATGTTTTCGATTAATCTGTAATAGAATACTTAGTAATATCACGTTATCTACTTTGTTTTACCATATCCAGTTGCGGCAAGTTCTAGAACACTTGTCCCAGCAGAGTGAAAACCAGTACCTTAAGATCCTAACAAGCCTTGCTGAAGTTGCTACAACAAATGGTCACAAACTACTGAGGTAAGTGTCAAAATATTCAAGTAGGTCAGTAATAAAAAATAGTTTAAAGACTCTTCTTATATTAAGAACAGAATATTTATTTTCTCTTGATTTCTCACCCGGCTGGCATGAAAACACATATCAGTCATACTTGATAGAAACATTTGAAGAAAAGCCAAGCTAGTGGGGGCTTTCATAATGCATTTTAAAAGGTTCTTTAAAAGAAACAGTCCAGTTTTTTTTTTAGTGGAGATCAGGTAGGCATTATGATTTCTGGGGCTCTGTAGTGCCAGATCTAGGATCTAGTGGAGTTTTCTGCCACCTCTTTTCAGTTGAAAGGGCAGATTAGGGTCAGGTAGTAAGCTGCAAAGCATGGGGCTCATAGTCATTCTTTGAGATTTTGGGTAAGTACATCTTTAGGATGGGTTTATTATGGGCTAATGCATTTTGTTTGGTTCTCAAGATCATCCAAATTCAACTGTTGGACAGATTCTGTAAGTTGTCTGCCGAGCTGTGAAAGTCATATACCACCTCCTGGCCCTTTCCTGCTGCCTGTTTCCTAGTCATCTCATTTGTACCTTTTTAATCTTAGCTTGTGTACCTGTGTTGATGATACTCAACCATGTGTCTTAGAATCCTTAATGACTGTGTGATGAGTTAGACTCCCCTTTGGGATGCCACCTGAGGTACTAAGGTTTCACTAAGACCCTCCTCCTGGTCCACTAGCCTTAACTCGCTCTCCCTGGTTTGCTGAATTAGGCTCTCCGGCCTCTTGCAGCTCACATACAAAGGTAGGGCCACATGCAGCTGCAGACACAGACCAAAGTCAGATCTGTGTGTGAGGATTCACTCAGCACTCACATGTACACCCCTTTTGGGGAATAAACCCAAATTAATAATGTCTTGCATTGTACAGAAGGATCTGCACAGTGGAAACTCATAAAAAATCTCCCTCTCCCTCAATGTGAAGAGACAGATGCACAACTTCTTGCCCCACCTGCCACCCCCCCTTTAGAAATTGCACAAGCTGGGTTTAATAATAAACAAAACAAATTTATTAACTATAAAAGGCATATTTTAAGGGAGTATAAGATAACAAACAGAACAAAGCAAATAAAACAAAATATGCAAGCTAAGCTTAATACACTCAAGAAACAGGTTACAAAATGTAATTTCTTACCCTACATGTTGTTTTATGCAGGTTGCAAAGTTTCTGTAGCTTAGAGTTCCAGTTATATCTCTTTTCAGACTGGACCTCTGTCTCAGTCTGGACTCCCCCCTTGCCTTCCCTTCAAGTGTCTTTAGCTGTCTTTCTTCTTAGGCAGGCAGGCAATGGAGTAGAGTCCAGTTTGCTCACCTCCTCACCCTTCAATAAGATTTACATAAGGCTGGAATATTTTTTTTCTCAAAAAGGCCCCGCCCGCCCCCCTTCTTTTAGTGGAAAGTTACAAGATGTCCCAGATAATTTTTAGTATCTGGTGACAAGACCACCTGGCCTAGTAGTGTCACAGCTACATCCCAGGATGCTTCTCAGGAAGAAGAGAGTTTAGTATCTTCACAGTCTTGTTCTTTCTTCCTAATGGCCCATCAAATCTGATGGATTGTTGTGTGATGGGCATCTTCCAAATACACACCCAGTTGCAATTGTTATAGTCCATATTCCTAACTTTACATACAGAAATGATACATGCGTATGAATTGGATAATCACATTCAGTAAATCATAGACTTGATTTTAACAAATAGGGAGGAACTTGTTGAGAATTTGAAAGTAGAAGGAAGCTTGGGTGAAAGTGATCATGAAATCATAGAGTTTGCAATTCTAAGGAAGGGTAGAAGGGAGTACAGCAGAATAGAGACAATGGATTTCAGGAAGGCAGATTTTGGTAAGCTCAGAGAGCTGATAGGGAATGGGAATCAAAACTGAGGGGAAAAACAACTGAGGAGAGTTGGCAGTTTTTCAAAGGGACACTATTAAGGGACCAAAAGCAAGCTATTCCGACGGTTAGGAAAGATAGAAAATGTGGCAAAAGACCACCTTGGCTTAACCATGAGATCTTGCGTGACCTACAAAATAAAAAGGCGTCATATAAAAAATGGAAACTGTCAGTTTACAAAGGATGAATATAGGCCAATAACACAGGAATGCAGAGGCAAGATTAGAAAGGCAAAGGCACAAAATGAACTCAAACTAGCTATGGGAATAAAGGGAAACAAGAAGACTTTTTATCAATACATTAGAAGCAAGAGGAAGACCAAGGACAGGATAGGCCCACTGCTCAGTGAGGAGGGGGAAACAGTAACGGGAGACTTGGAAATGGCAGAGATGCTTAATGACTTCTTTGTTTCAGTCTTCACTGAGAAGTCTGAAGGAATGTCTAATATAGTGAATGCTTACGGGAAGAGGGTAGGTTTAGAAGATAAAATAAAAAAAGAACAAGTAAAAAATCACTTAGAAAAGTTAGATGCCTGCAAGTCACCAGGGCCTGATGAAATGCATCCTAGAATACTCAAGGAGTTAATGGAAGAGGTATCTGAACCTCTAGCTATTATCTTTGGGAAATCATGGGAGACGGGGGAGATTCCAGAAGACTGGAAGGGGGCAAATATAGTGCCCATCTATAAAAAGGGAAATAAAAACAATCCAGGAAACTACAGACCAGTTAGTTTAACTTCTGTGCCAGGGAAGATAATGGAGCAGGTAATTAAAGAAATCATCTGCAAACACTTGGAAGGTGGTAAGGTGATAGGGAATAGCCAGCATGGATTTGTAAAGAACTAATCGTGTCAAACTAATCTGATAGCGTTCTTTGATAGGATAACGAGCCTTGTGGATAAGGGAGAAGCAGTGGATGTGATATACCTAGACTTTAGTAAGGCATTTGATACGGTCTCGCATGATATTCTTATAGATAAACTAGGAAAGTACAATTTAGATGGGGCTACTATAAGGTGGGTGCATAACTGGCTGGATAACCGTACTCAGAGAGTAGTTGTTAATGGCTCCCAATCCTGCTGGAAAGGTATAACAAGTGGGGTTCTGCAGGGGTCTGTTTTGGGACCGGTTCTGTTCAATATCTTCATCAACGATTTAGATGTTGGCATAGAAAGTACGCTTATTAAATTTGCGGACGATACCAAACTGGGAGGGATTGCAACTGCTTTGGAGGACAGGGTCAAAATTCAAAATGATCTGGACAAATTGGAGAAATGGTCTGAGGTAAACAGGATGAAGTTCAATAAAGATAAATACAAAGTGCTCCACTTTAGGAAGGAACAATCAGTTTCACACATACAGAATGGGAAGAGACTATCTAGGAAGGAATATGGCAGAAAGAGATCTAGGGGTCATAGTAGACCACAAGCTTAATATGAGTCAACAGTGTGATACTGTTGCAAAAAAAGCAAACGTGATTCTGGGATGCATTAACAGGTGTGTTGTAAACAAGACACGAGAAGTCATTCTTCCGCTTTACTCTGCGCTGGTCAGGCCTCAGCTGGAATATTGTGTCCAGTTCTGGGCACCGCATTTCAAGAAAGTTGTGGAGAAATTGGAGAGGGTCCAGAGAAGAGCAACAAGAATGATTAAAGGTCTTGAGAACATGACCTATGAAGGAAGGCTGAAGGAATTGGGTTTGTTTAGTTTGGAAAAGAGAAGACTGAGAGGAGACATGATAGCAGTTTTCAGGTATCTAAAAGGGTGTCATCAGGAGGAGAGAGAAAACTTGTTCACCTTAGCCTCCAATGATAGAACAAGAAGCAATGGGCTTAAACTGCAGCAAGGGAGATTTAGGTTGGACATTAGGAAAAAGTTTCTAACTGTCAGGGTAGTTAAACACTGGAATAGATTGCCTAGGGAAGTTGTGGAATCTCCATCTCTGGAGATATTTAAGAGTAGTTTAGATAAATGTCTATTAGGGATGGTCTAGACAATATTTGTTCTTGCCATGAGGGCAGGGGACTGGACTCGATGACCTCTCGAGGTCCCTTCCAGTCCTAGAGTCTATGAATCTATGAATCTATAACCTTTTCAATGATCTCACAAGACCTATCATGCATAAAACATGTCTTAGTGATGCCATATTCATATCATAACAATATTTCTATGGAGAATATGGGGTTTAATGTCACAGACCGTGTCTTCCATTTTACAAAGTTTAGCTAAAACTGTTGCTTCATGTTCCTTCAGCTAAATGTCATCCTAACATAAGTGCTTCTGCAAGACAGAATAGTGCGACTGTTTGACTGTGTGGGTGTTTGAAAAGTGTGAATTGGGAGTGCCTTGTTCCAGGTGGGTCTTGAGTCGTTGATTGGAGAGCAGGCTTTGAGCCAGGCCACCTGCTTTGAGCCAGCAGCCTTATAAAAAGGCAGCCAGTTGCAAACAGCGGACAGGCAAACAGAGGGAGTTTGCCTGGGAGTTCGCCTGTGGGGAGGTCACACAGAGTGTTTTTGCTGTACAGGCTCCTTTGACCATTACATACAACATCTGAGGAGCCTTTTAGAAGGAAGACATGGATAGTGAGCAGTCAGCTGTTGTGACCTGCTCAGAATGTACCATGTTTGTCTTTCTCCCAGAAGACAGATGTGACTTCATCTGTATGAAGTACAAGCTGGTTTCCATATTATAAGAGAAGGTTAGAGGACTGGAGAACGAAGTATCAACCCTGCGTTGCATCAGAGAAAATGAGGTTTTTTTGGATAGAAGTCAGTGTTTGGTTCTGGAAGCAAAACATGCTGACGAATCAGAGTGAGGTGCAGAATGAGGAAGAGTATTGGCAGCAGGTGACCTCCAGAAGAAGAAAGAGGAGAACCTGTGTACCCCCAATGCAGATAGAGGTGCAAAACTGTTTTGAGGCTCTCCACCGGTACTACTACAGAGAAGGATTTGGAAGAGCCCTCTGAGGGAAGCTGTCAGAAGGAAATCCCATCAGCAGGGAAGCATGACATGCATTGTCCTAGGGATAGGGGTTCCAGGACCACCACTCTCAAGAGGAGATGGGTGGTGGTGGTTGGGGACTCCCTCCTAAGGGGGATGGAGTCATCCATTTGCAGCCCAGATCGGAGACTCAAAGTGTTCTGCTTGCCTGGAGTTAGAATCCAGGACGTGATGGAGTGTTTGTCAAGACTGATCAAGGCCTCGGACTGTTACCCTTTCTACTTGTCCATGTGGGCACCAGTGATACTGCCAAGAATGACCTTGAGCAGATCACTGCAGACTACGTGGCTCTGGGAAGAAGGATAAAGGAGTTTGAGGTGCAAGTCATGTTGTCATCCATCCTCCCTGTTGAAGGAAAAGGCCCAGGCAGGGACTGTTGAATTGTGGAGGTGAATGCGTGGTTACGCAGGTGGTGTCGGAGAGAGGGGTTTGAATTTTTCTACCATGGGGTATTGTTCCAGGAAAAGGGATTGCTAGGAAGAGATTTGATCCACCTAGTGAAGAGAGAGAAGAGCATCTTTGCAGGCAGACTTGCTAACCTAGGGCTGGTCTACACTACGGGAGAAAATCGATCTTAGATACGCAACTTCAGCTACATGAATAACGTAGCTGAAGTCGAAGTATCTAAGATTGAATTACTCACTGTCCTCACAGCGTGGAATCGATGTCCATGGCTCCCCCTGTCGATTCTGCAACTCCGTTTGGGTTGGTGGAGTTACGGAATCGATATAAGCACGTTTGGGGATCGATATATCGTGTCTAGATGAGACATGATATATCAATCCCCGAGCAATTGATGCTACCCTCCGATACGGCGCGTAGTGAAGACGTACCCCTAGTGAGGAGGGTTTTAAACTAGGTTCGCTTGGGAATGGTGACCTAAGCACAGAGGTAAGTGGGGGAGTGGGATACCTGGAGGAAACACGAGGAGGAGCGTACAAGACAAGAAGCCTCCTGATTCCTACTGAGAAAGTAGGGCAATCGGCTAGTTTTCTTAAGGTGCCTGTTGTGACGGGTTAAATCACAGAATCCCCCCCCTTGGGAGCTGCCACCTGATGTGCCAAGACTACTTCTGCTGCTGTCTTCTTGCCCTGTCAGCTTAGGACTTCAGTGCCCTGCCTGGTTTGAGCCCGGTCTGAATCACATTCCCTAACAGCTGTAGGCTTACCTGAAAGCAGCTTACAGAAGTGTTCTTGTTTTGAACACTTAGATGTCCAACTCCCAATGGGGGTCTAAACCCAAATAATTCCATTTTACCCTGTATAAAGCTTATATAGGGTAAACTCATAAATTGTTCGCCCTCTATAACCCTGATAGAAAGAGATGCACAGCTGTTTGCCTCCCCAGGTATTAACACATACTCTGAGTTAATAAGTAAAAAATGATTTTATTAAATACAGAAAGTAGGATTTAAGTGGTTCCAAGTAGTAACAGAACAAAGTGAGTTACCAAGCCAAAAAAACAAAAACCATGCAACTCTAAGCCTAATACTATAATACAATTGAGTACAGATAATCTCACCCTGAAAGATGTTTCAGTACGTTTTTTTCACAGACTGGATGCCCTCCTTAGTCTGGGCACAGTCCTTTCCCGTGGTACAGCCCTTGTTCCAGCTCAGGTGGTAGCTAGGGGATTCCTCATGCTGGCTCTCCTATGCAAAGTCAAGCCAGGAGTCACCTGGGCAAGTTACATGTCCATGCATGACCGAGTTACTTACCAGCCAAGCCACATTCCTAGGAAAGCTTAGATGTGGATTGGTGTCTTCAAATTCATTGTTGGCTTAAGTGTTTCTTGACTGGGCACTAACTGAAAATAGTCTTTCCTCAGGAAGCTGACCAACTGTTTCAGTACAGCCTGCTTAGAATCAAACAAGTATGCAGGCAATATTTATAATACAAAATGATACATGCATACAATAGGATTAATAGATTCAGTAGATCATAATCTTTACAGAGATGTTACATGACATACGTAGCATAAAATACCTTCTAGTTGTGTTCTATATATGTACATCCATGAGCATATTTCTGTAAAGCCTTATGGATGGCACTGTCACACATGTACACAAATGCAAGAAGCCTGGGAAAGAAGCTGGAAGAATTGGAAGTCCTGCCACAATCAAGGAACTATTATGTGTTTGGAATAACAAACTGGTGGGGCAGTTCACATGACTGGAGCACTGTCATGGATGGGTATAAACTGTTCAGGAAGCACAGGTCTGGGAGGGAAGGTGGAGAAGTTGCATTGTATGTAAGAGAGTGGTATGATTGCTCAGAGCTCTAGTTTGAAACTGGAGAAAAGCCTGTTGAGAGTCTTTGGGTTCAGTTTAGAGGCGAGAGCAACAAGTCTTGGTGGGCATGTGCTATAGACCACCAGATCAGAAAAATGAGAGAGACTAGGCTTTCTCTGGACAACTAACTGAAGTCTCCAGATCACAGACCATGGTTCTCATGGGGGACTTCAATCACCCTGACATCTGCTGAGAGATCAATACAGCAGTGCACAGACAATCCAGCAAGTTTTTGGAGAGTGTTGGGGACAACTTCCTGGTACAAGTGCTGAAGGAATCGACTATGGGCCGTGCTCCTTTTGGCCTGCTGCTTACAAATAGGGATGAATTGGTAGGGGAAGTAGAAGTGGTTGGCAACCTAGGCAGCAGTGACCATGAGATGGTTGAGTTCAGGATCCTGAAGAAAGGAGACCCTGGACTTCAGAAAAGTCCTCAGTGGTGAAAGAACAGGTTAAGGACTATTCAGAAAAGCTGGACATGCACAAGTCCATGGATCCAGATCTAATGTATCTAAGGGTGCTGAAGTGATGGCTGATAAGGCTGGTGTGATTGCAGAACCATTGGCTATTATCTTTAAAAATTCGTGGCGATCGGAGGAGGTCTCGGATGATTGGAAAAAGGCAACTATAGTGCCCATATTTAAAAAAGAGAAACTGGGGAACTACAGACCAGTCAGCCTCACTTCAGTCTCTGGCAAAATCATGGAGCAGGTCCTCAGGGAATCCATCTTGAAGCACTTGGAAGAGAAGAGGGTTATCAGAAGCAGTCAGCATGGATTCATCAAGGGCAAGTCATGCCTGACCAACCCGATTGCCTTCTATGATGAGATAACTGGCTCTGTGGATATGAGGAAAGCAGTGGATGTGATGTATCTTGACTTTAGCAAATTTTTGATATGGTCTTCCACAGTATTCTTGCCAGCAAGTTAAGAAAATATGGATTGGATGAATGGGCTATAAGGTAAATAGAAAGCTGGCTAGATTGTCGGGCTCAATGGGTAGTGATCAACAGCTTGACATCTAGTTGGCATCCAGTATCAAGCAGAGTGTCCCAGGGGTTGGTTCTGAGGCTGGTTTTGTTCAACGTCTTCATTAATGATCTGGATGATGTGGTTAATTGCACCTACTGCAAGTTTGCAGATGACACTAAGATGAGGGGAGTGGTAGATATGATGGTGAGTAGGGATAGGGTCCAGAGTGACCTAGACAAATTGGAGGATTGGGCCAAAAGAAGTCTGAGGTTCAACAAGGACAAGTGCAGAATTCTGCACTTAGGAAGGAAGAATCCTATGCTGGGGTTCCTACAGTCCCCAGCCTGTAGGAAGAATCCTACAGGCTGGGGACTGACTGGCTAAGCATCAATTCTGCAGAAAAGGACCTGGGGATTACAGGGGACTAGAAGCTGGATATGAGTCAACACTGTTCCCTTGTTGCCAAGAAGGCCAATGGCATATTGGGCTGTATTAGTAGGAGCATTGCCAGCAGATTGAGGGAAGTGATTATTCCCCTCTATTCGGCACTGGTGAGGCCACACCTGGAGTATTGCATCCGGTTTTGGTGCCCCCACTACAGAATGAATGTGGACAAATTGGAGAGAGTCCAGTGAAGGGCAACAAAAATGATTAGGGGGCTGGGGCACATGACTTACAAAGAGAGGCTGAGGAAACGGGGGTTATTTAGTCTGCAGAAGAGAAGAGTGAGGGAGGATATGATGGCAGTCTTCAGTTACCTGAAGGGGGGTTCCAAAGAGGATGGAGCTAGGCTGTTCTCAGTTGTAGCAGATGACAAAACAAGAAGCGGTGGTCTCAAGTTGCACTTGAATCTCTGTGCCTTGGTTCCCCGTATGTAAAATGGGGATAATACTTCTCCACCTCACAGTGTGTGCTGTTGCTTGTATAGTTAACCTTCTTTGTAACTAAGGAAGGCTAGTTTTGCAGGTGGAGCAATGTAAGTAGTATCTTAATACTCAGCATATCTGGTATAGCTTTTCTGTAACATACAGTAGATGTGGTGGGATACTTTTTGCAGAGAAGGACTGGATGGAACGCAATCCAGGGTTCATTAATACATCTCTACCCTGATACAATGTGACCTAATAAAACACGAATTCGGATATAACGTGGTAAAGCAGCGTGGAGCCCCGGGTCCATTAAAGCGCCACCTGAGCCCCGCTGCTTTACTGCATTATATCTGAATTCATGTGGAGTCCCAAGCCCTTTAAATCCCCACCCGAGCCCCACTGCTAGAGCTCCGGTGGTGATTTAAAGGGCCCAGGGCTCTGGCTGCTGTGGGGAGCCCCAGGCCCTTTAAATCCCCGCCCGAGCCCTGCTGCCAGAGCTCCGGCGGTGATTTAAAGGGACCGGGGCTCCCCACAGTGGCTGGCGCACCAGGCCCTTTAAATCACTACCAGGGAAGCCAGTCCAGTCTGGCATGGCATACCGGCTCTTGCCAGTACGCCATATCAGACCAAACACGATATAACTCAGTCTCACCTATAAGGCGGTGAGATTTTTTGGCTCCTGAGGACCGTGTTATATCGGGATAGAGGTGTACTAGTTTAGGGAAAACGTTATCTTATTTCTTCTTTTGGGCTGGTCATATACTTAGGAAGCATTCTCAGCCTGGGAAGCAAAAGATTGGAACCCAATTCTAATGTGGAAAAAATTGACACTAGGCCATTGGCTGATACACATGGGTGGATTAAGTTTGTCTCATTATTTAAATTAAAATTCTGTGTTCAGAAACTTTGGTGGCTAGATAAGAATCTCCCAAATGATAAATGTATGGCTGTGACCAAGGTCTTAGATGATCACAATTTTGAACCTGTATTTTTTTTTTTCCTTTTTTTTTTTTTTTTTAAATTTAACTAGGCGGAAAATGCAGCCTTTTCTATCACGTTGTAATACTATTCTTTGTTAATCCTGGCTTACGAAAAGCTCCCTGGTCAAAGATCAAATAGCAGGAAAGATGTGAACTCTACATATCACTTTTCCAAAAATGTGTTAATTTAAATCCTCAAATATTTTAGTAGTAACTTTTTTATTTAAAAAGGCAGTCTTTAAAAAATGTAGTTTCCCCCCTCCTTTGTTTCCTTTTTTTAGTGGATGAACTCTTTGACCCCATCAAAATCAGAACAGGTGCTGTCTTTGTCTAGTACAGTGCTTCATATGCTGTTGGCACTCTAATGTTGCTTGAACCAGTTTTACACGTGGTTTGGTCTGGTTTAGGTTATCGTTGTTTAAAAATGGTTATGCTACCTTCTGTGACAGACAGGCAAACCATGTTTTAAGAAATATTGAAAACTGGCTTATATGACCTTTTAATACCCAGTGTTTATATACTATGTATAGGCTATTGCAGCAGATCTAGGCTGTTTCCTCACTGACAGATCTTCTTCTTTAATGAATATTATAATATTGTTGGGGCATTATTGTGGTATGGCGTTATTTGGTATGTTGCATAGATTGGAACAACTTATGCTATAACATTAATATTCACTAGTTCAGTAACCTAGTCAGGGCACTATAACAACACCCTTCAAGGTAGTAGGTGAGCCGGTATATGGTTTCTTATAGCCATGTCACCACACACGTCTCAAAAACTAGAAGGTATAATTTATTGTAGGGGTTTTCAACCTTTTTCTTTCTGAGGTTCCCCCCCACCCCCAACATGCTAAAAAAAATTCCATGGCCCACTTGTGCCACAACAGTTTTTCTGCATATAAAAGCCAAAGTCAGTGATGGGTAGCAAGCAGGGCAGTTGCCTGGGCCCCCACGCCACAGGGGGCCCCATGAAACTAAATTGCTCAGGACTGGTTGGCAGGGCTTGGGGCCCCTGGGCTTCAGCCCCATGTGGTGGGGCTTTGGCTTTCTGCCCTGGGCCCTAGCAAGTGTAATGTTGGCCCTGCTTGTGGACCCTTGGTTGAGAACCACTGATTTATTGTATTTAAAGTCAGAGTTGACACTCAACAACTGCATCTAGCATATTAAAATACTAAGTTTAACTCCTTGAAGTTGTTTAAAACTGTGTTATGGTGTCTTCAGATTTTTCATAGAGGACAAGCATCCTTTTTATCAGGCTTGAAAAATTCTTGAAGCTTGGTTGTACAGCTTGTTAACAGAAAGCAATCTGAACATGGTTGAGTCTATAGTGTTTAATATATAATCTAGATATCAGTGAATTCATTAATTACACTAATGGTGCAAGGATACTGGTCTACAGTTGAAGTTCTGTCCAATCTAGTCACGCAAGTATTAAACGTTTTATTTATTTAGTAAGTGTGACTTTTTTGAATATTATTACATAAGTTACATTATTACAGTATTACTTGAGACAGAATACTAGCTAGCATGCTGTTCATCACTTACCTTTTTTTTGTGGAAGCAATGAAAACATTTTCTTTTGAGTCAGCTTGGTTTATGATTAGTGGTGTGCTAAGACCTTACTGTTGTAGATAGCATCTCTCACCCATGCTTCAGAAGAGGTGTAGGTATATACAAATACTAACAAAATGTACCCTAAAAGTTTGTATTTGCTATTTTTACTTAGCTATTATTGCAAAATATCTAGAATTTAAATATGGTTAGAAATCAGTAAAAATTACAGCATGTGTTCCTTGACCTTTTTGGCTAGGGAATAGGTCCATCATTTGTTAGCCATGTGTGTTGGAGAAGCGTTAAATCCACAAACATTGGCCTGTGTTTACCCCTTTATATACTGAATCATTTAATTTAGGGAAAAAATACTTAAATCAATATCTTTTTTTCCCCCCAGCTTGTCAAGTAACTATGAAGCTCAAATGAAGAGTCTCTTAAGGATCGTGAGGATATTTTGTCATGTCTTTCGCATTGGCCCATCCTCTCCCAATAATGGAAATGACATGGGCTACAATGGAAATAAAACTCCAAGAAGTCAGGTGTTCAAGGTCAGAAAAGTATATGACGTTGTTAGGAAGATAGACGTTAAAGAGATGAATTTCACAAAGCATGCATTCATTAATCAGACATCTCATGAACAGGAAGTAAGTTTGGTTGGTACCTGTATCTGTTTTTAAACCAGGCCCACTTCTTTACTTTTTGTGTAATCAGGTTTTTACATTACATTTTTTACTGACCTACATCTTACCTATTCTTTTTCTCTTCTTAATGTCTCCTACTAATAATCTAATGTCATTTATAAGACATTTTAAATGCTTTAATTATCAATCTGTGTTTGTTATGGTAGATCTTAGGTTTTTATTTCTGTTTTAGGTTTAGTAGTATAGCTTGTAATCTCAATGCTATAACATTAGGAAATATACTAGAATGTATTAATGTAAATCCAGAATATGATGATTAGAGGTTTATAAGGTTTTTATCACTTCTTTTATCTGATTTCTCAAAATAGATTAAATTTAATCTGTTTCTTTTTACTTTCATCACCAAGTCTTTTCTGAAGTAACCTTGTTTAAGAACTTTCAACCAATAACTTTATTATTGAATACTTCAAAGTTAATTGGCTTTATAGTATCTTGAAACATCTGCACAAAGCTCTGTTAATGAAAAGTCTCACCTCTGAATGTATATTTTTCATATATATGATACTTCAGTAGGAAATTGTGTAACTTGCTATTTTGTAAAGCATTCCGTTTTTGCTATCCTCTAAATTACTTCTTTTCAAAACACATTGTTACATTTTCTTCAACATGAAAATCACATTTAGCATTGAGGGAGGGAGGTAGATAGGTATACTGAGAGATGGATATATTGGTAGAAACAAAGCAGCCCCAAAAAAGAATACTCAAAATTCAAACCTTGTAATTCTTCATTTTGTTGAATAGTGTCACCTACTGGAAGGAGGGGAGAAAATATGCAAATTTAAAAAGCCTCTGTTTCAGATATTGTCTAATTCTTGATGGTAAAATAGTCTATCCTTTTTCTCAGTGACTCTACTGGGAAATATGAAATCTACAGCAGAAGAAATATTGCTAATATAACTCACGCTTTTTCCTAAAACTGAAATATTAAAATTGAATTACTTGATACGCAGGTGAACATCACTAAACTCTATTCACAGTGCCCTTCTTTATTGTCAACAAAGATTTTAATGGCAGGGTGCTGTGGGGAAGGTTTGTATTACTAAAATCACATTGCTTTCTCAAAATGCACTGGTAATAGTTTTTTTACGCTATAAAGCAAACTTATATTTTCAAATACATGAGCTTAGTATATTTAACTATGTACTGTACTAACATGGCTTCAAATCTTAACTTGCTAATTTGCAAAAGTGAGAATTGCATGATGGGTCTCAGTTTGTTTTGTTTTTTAGTGAAGTTTTGTCTGCGTTTCAAAATCTTAAAATTTTGAAGAAAGGATTCTGCCTTGGCTTCTGATGGCTTTTCTGTCTGGGTATTTTAGCACAGATTAATTTTCACTTTCAGGTGGTTAACCCTTATCTCCAGGTGTATATTTTACTTGACTAGCAATGGAGAGGCCTAGTGTAAAAGTCTTCAGTGGCATGTTACAAGTAGTATGCTCCTTTTGGACTCACAGTATTCAGGTAGCTTAGCTGGTGGGGGCCAGACAGTATTTGGCTCCCAGAAGACATGTTTTCCTCTTTAATCCTTCCTTAAGTATGTAGTGGTCCTGATCACTTTAATCCTTTGGGAAGAAAGAAATGTCATACTGTGTCTGCCAGTTAGCAGTGGTTACTGTTTCAAGTGGAGGCTGCTTTAGACCTGTGAATTATACCAAACAATGTGTACATATTTAATACATTTAAAAATATACATCTTGGGTGTTGTAGTGGTCCTACTGAAGTCAATGGTAAAACTGACTCCTGTTGTAACTTCAGTGGGGCCAGAATCGATTGATACGTATCAAGTACAAACTTCTGAAATAACCACAGTGAGTAGCAAAAGTTACTGCCACAAGTCAAAATATAAATCCATTTAAAGGTGAAATAAGCACAGTGTCAAATCATATTAAAATATCTTTCATAGTACCCTCAAAATTGCTAAATTTAGGCTTTAACTTGTAATCTTTTTAAAGGCAAAGGTCCTTAACTTAAACTGTAAAGCCAGTGGCAGAACTCTGTCTAGGGTTCCAGTTAGTTTAACTTTCATGACTGCTGTTATGAAAGGAGTAGTCTTATGTAGCTAGCTTTCAAACCATTGGGGCTTTGCTTTTAATTGCACCCAGAAGTGAGAAGAACGAGTGCAAAGGATGAATGCTATGCACTCATTTAAACCAGTGCAGAATTCTGAGAACAGATGTTGTATGAGAACAGTGTTCCCTCTTGTAGGCAGATGGATGTATTCTTCACTAGGTGAAGTCACTGGGTTCCTGTCAAGGAAAGAGCAACTCTAGAAACTTCCTTTCTTGAAATGTGGTGCCCAGAACTGGACACAATATTCCAGTTGAGGCCTAACCAGTGCAGAGTAGAGTGGAAGAATGACTTCTTGTGTCTTGTTCAGAACATACCTGTTAATGCATCCCAGAATCATGTTTGCTTTCTTTGTAACAGCATCACACTGTTGACTCGTATTTAGCTTGTGGTCCACTATAACCCCTAGATCCCTTTGTGCCGTACTCCTTCGTAGGCAGCCTGTTCCCATTCTGTATGTGTGAAACTGATTGATTGTTCCTTCCTAACTGGAGCACTTTGCATTTGTCTTTGTTAAACTTCATCCTGTTTACCTCAGACCATTTCTCCAATTTGTCCAGATCGTTTTGAATTATGACCCTATCCTCCAAAGCAGTTGCAAACCCTCCCAAATTGGTATCATCTGCAAACTTAATCAGCATACTTTCTATGCCAATATCTAAGTCATTGATGAAGATGTTGAACAGAGCTGGTCCCAAAACAGACCCCTGCAGAACCCCACTTGTTATACCTTTCCAGCAGGATTGTGAACCGTTAATAACTACTCTCTGAGTACGGTTATCCAGCCAGTTATGCACCCACCTTACAGTAGCCCCATCTAAATTGTATTTGCCTAGTTTATTGATAAGAATATCATGTGAGACCGTATCAAATGCCTTACTAAAGTCTAGATATACCATATCCACCACTTCTCCCTTATCCACAAGACTGGTTATCCTATCAGAATGATTTGACATGATTTGTTCTTTACAAATCCATGCTGGCTATTCCCTATCACCTTACCACCTTCCAAGTGTTTGCAGAGGATGGATCTAGACTATTCTCAGTGGTACCAGATGACAGAACAAGGAGTAATGGTCTCAAGTTGCAGTGGGGGAGGTTTAGGTTGGATATTAGGAACAACTTTTTCATTAGGAGGGTAGTGAAGCACTGTAATGGTTACCTAGGGAGATGGTGGAATCTTCTTCCTTAATGTTTTTAAGATCAGGCTTGACAAAGCCTTGGCTGGGATGATTTAGTTGAGGATTGGTCCTACTTTGAGAGGGGGTGGGACTAGATGACCTCCTGAGGTTCCTTCCAACCCTGGTATTCTACGAATCTATGATTTATTATATTTTAAAATAATTTTCAGAAATGCCTAAAGTTCAGGGCACCTCTTCTTTAAACCAAGGGTGGGCAAACTTTTTGGCCTGAGGGTCACATCTGGGTATGGAAGTTATATGGCGGACCGTGAATGCTCCTGAAATTAGGGTTTGGAGTGCAGGAGGGGGTGAAGGCTCTGGGATGGTACCAGAAATGAGAGAGGGCTCCAGGCTGGGGCAGGGAGTTGGAGTGCAGGAGGGGGTGCGGGCTCTGGGTTGGGGCTGGGAATGAGCGGTTTGGGGGGCAGGAGTGTGTTCCGGGCTGGGACCGAGGGATTCGGAGGCTGAGAAGGGGTTAAGGGCTGGGGCAGGGGGCTAGAGTGTGGGGAGGGTCATGGGTGCAGGCTCTGGGCAGCACTTACCTCAAGCTGCTTCCGGAAGCAGCACCATGACCTACATAGAGGCGTGGCCAGGCATCTCTGCCCACTGCCCTGTCTGCAGGTGCTGCCCCTTCTGCAGGCACTGTCCCTGCAGCGGGAGCTCGAGGGCCAGATTAAAAGGTCTAACAGGCTGGACGTTGCCCATGGGCTGTAGTTTTCCAACCCCTGCTTTAAACACTTAAATAAAAAAAAATGGTCACAGTAATCTTTCATGGAGAGGTGTAAAGAGTTTGGATAGACCCTGAGCATGGGCTGACATGGAAAAAGCTCACGCTTTGAGGGAAGAGAATAGCTGTGCGATCTTATTGGAGGCATAGTTAAGATTCCATCCTTAACTCACTACAGCAGACCCAGCCAGCTTCATTTAAGAGATTCCAAAGGTACTAAAATTGGATGCATTACCTGTGTTATGCAGATGATAAAATGCACTAGAGTCAGCCCCTCTTCATAGGTGAAGGAATCACTAGCTAATTAAAACTCACTTCTTGATTATACTGAACTTTGGCTGTGCAAAGAAATTCTTTGGTTAATATACATTTTATTTAGAAACCCAAGAGTGAAGGAAATCCCTTTTAACTCAAATTAAGTCTACCTGTGAGAAGCCTCTTTTCTGTTTACTTCGACCGGGTTCTAATCTTCTCCCCATTATATTCCATTGAATACCTCAAATTATTTCAGATTTAAGACTGAAGTAATGGTCCCACATCACATTGCAGCTCTAATTTGTCAATGACAGGCATGGATGGCTGCTTTGAGGTAGTCATTAGAAAAGGATCAGAACTTCTTGTTCTGCATTGTGTGTTCAAACTCACTGTAGATTACCTTTGCTATCTTGTAAACTGGAGGCAATAATTGGTCCAATAGGACCCTAAAAGAGCAAACTATCTGTGGAAAAACTCATGCAGGCACTACTTCTGCTTATTCTAAATATTTTCCCCTGCAAGCATGCTTCTGTCTTACATTGCTTAAGTCATAGCCAGTTTGCTTTTATTTGGGTCTAGCACTGGGAGAATTTTAAGACTGTAGAACTCTATAAACTTGGCTAGTAATTCCAATAAATCCTAATGTGATCTGCACACTTCCAGATTTACAAATTAATTCTATTCCAGGATACTTTGACTTGAGTCATGTCCTTGAGAGTGGGCATCTTCTAAACCTGAGATCAAATACAAAAAACATGAGTGACCTCTTTCCTGATCTGAATTCAGTTCACTTTGGACTTAGTTCATCTTGTTTCAGCTAGGTACTAACACAGTGCAATCCAATTAAGTGGTGGTAGTATATGCAAGGTCAGATGCCTCATTCATGGGTGAAATATAAATTATGATGATCTTGTTATTGATTAAGCATTGAACAGCCCAAAGTTGATGATGCTGTTGACTAATTTCCCTGTGCATCCAAAGCAATATCCTTTAAGAGATCACTGGGACAAATAAACGTTAGACATGCTGTGCCTGAATTGTGGCTTTGTATTCTTTAGGCTTCAGTGCCTGTATTAAGTGTTTAATTTATCTTGTTCTGCTGATTTTTTTTTCCAAAGTCTTTGATCTTTTTTTCTGGTGAACTTCTTTTCATAAGCTCCCTGTCCTAATCAGAGAAGCCTGTAACATTTGATTCTCTCATTTCTAGTATCAAAGTATGATTTTTTTGTTGTCATATGGCTATTGCTTTTATGGACTAGTGGTTCCCTGCTCTAAACCTTTTTAAAACTAAAACATTTGTCTGTTGGCTGGAAGGTATTGCTATATACTGTAGCATGAGAGCTGAGTTTGATTTCTGGCATTCCAGGTCAGTAGAGCAGTGGCTCTCAACCTTTCCGGATTACTGTGCCCCTTTCAGGAATCTGATTTGTCTTTCGTACCCACAAGTTTCAGTCACTTAAACTACTTGCTTACAAATCTGATATAGACATACAAAAGTGTCACAGCATGCTATTATTGAAAAAATGTACATGTACCCCTGGTTGAGAACCACTGTAGTAGAGAATGAAAGTGCTGCACATGCAACATGAATAGGTTTAAGGAAGGAGTTATGCCATCTGTTACTGAACAGTAGCCTTTCTGGACACACAAAGAATAAAAACTACGACTCAAAGGATGTTTGATATGTATGCTAGAATCGTAGAAATGTAAGGCTGGAAGGGGCCTTGAGAGGTCAAGTACAGCCCTCTGTGTGAGGAGATAATGGAGATCAGTTACTCTTTCCTGATTCATATTGGATATAGAATAGAATTAAATTCATTCTTATCATTATAGAATGAAGTGTAAAGTCTGTAGTTTTAAAAGCAAACTAAGTTGGTTTCTTGGTGACAACTTCAACTAAGTCATCCTGCTTAGGCATAGTCATTAATGCCAGCATAAAATGTAGACCACTTTGCGAAGTGTGTGTGAGTATTCACATTTGGTAAGTCATAATGTTGAAATAGGAAAACAGGAACTGAAACTGCCTTGACCACGGCTCTGAATACAATCTGAATGAATTTTGGGTCAGACCTCCAGGAATATCAGTTTGGTGCCTGCAGGGCATAATGGAACAGAGAATTAAAAATAGGAGTCCTAAGAAATCAAGAAGAGTGTCTGACAAGCATCTGAAATACTTAGGAGAAAGCATGCTTTAGAAATGCAAGGCTAATCGAGGAAATGCCTACGTAGCTTTGTCTTTCAGAGTATATATGTTATGCGTACAGCTACTTTTTAATCTGACTTCTATGTAATTCAGTAAATCTTGTTTTTAATTAAAACATTTAAGTCTTACATTGTTTTGTGGTAAAGTCAGTCATGCATCCTTGGAGGGAAGCTAACCTTCTGACCTCTTGTGAGAAGTAATTGAGGTAAAAATAGCAAAGAATTCTGTGGCACCTTATAGACTAACAGACATTTTGGAGCATGAGCTTTCGTGGGTGAATACCCACTTCCTCAGATGCATGACATGTATTCACCCACGAAAGCTCATGCTCCAAAACGTCTGTTAGTCTATAAGGTGCCACAGGATTCTTTGCTGCTTTTACAGATCCAGACTAACATGGCTACCCCTCTGAGGTAAAAATGACACCTATATTGAAGCATTCAGTTGAGGTGACCCCCAAGAAGTGTCATACGGATACTGTTTTGTTAGCACGGGTGCAACGAAAACAGATATCAGTAAGTGGCAGGAACAGAGTACTGAAGTTATAAGGGGAGAGGTCCAGATCCCACTTCGCAAGTACAACAGAACCCTGTTTATCTGACTCTCCCTTAACAGGCTCTCCACATTTACCAGACAACCAGGACTCCAGGACCAGAAGTGGGCGATTTCTCCTGTGGCCGTTAGATGGTGCTGCAGCATCACATTTTCCCATTTTTCTGTTTTTTCCAGAATTTTGATTATCTGATCTGGTCTTGGTTCCAGTTAGACCAGATAAATGGGGTTCTATTGTACCTCAGCAATAATGCTTTTTAAGAGGGAGAAAGGATGAGATGATGATACCTTGTGTGCGTACAAAAGTTGCCTTTCTTATTCCATACTCTTCAGTTACACCTCTAGTGAACTATGGTCTTAAACAAAATAGATACTAAATATCTTGTCCTGTTTTTTTTTAAAAATTAAACTGCTCTATGAATAGCTTTGCAAAATAGTGAATGAGATTGGTTTTTGAAGGGCAGTGGGGAGACTTGCATAATTATTACCAATAAACTTGTTTCTAGCCAGTGAAATTAATCATATTAGCAATATGAACTCTGAGACGTTCATGATACTAGCAGAACTACTCATAAAAATATTAATTTTGGTCCTACTCTGGCAAACTTTGTTGATGGTCAGAGTCTGCTTGCATAGAGCCTCGTTGACTTAACTGGGGCTCTGTATAGGTGCAGGGGTCCACCTGATTGGAGCAGCTTGCTTGATCTAGATATAAAAAAAAGAAGAGACTTGTTCAGACTTCTAACATTTCAAATAGTATAGGCAGGATTGTTAGGACTTGAATTTCATCTCTCTGTCTCACTGCCTAGCAGTTAGGATAGCGCTACCTCTGGTCAGTAGTATGTACATAGCAACCGCTGGACTAACATATATGTGTGAGTTTTATAAATTAAAGTTTGTATAAAACACAAGGTGATCATATATTTCTTCATCTACTACGTGATTCCCTCCCCCCCCTTTTCTCCTTGGTTTTATGTGGGTTTTTTAGATTACTCTATGGCTGTGAAAAGATTTTACATGAACAAATACTTTATCTGAGATGAGCTTTATTAGAATTTAATTTAGCAGCTTCACCATTAGCATGGAAGTTGTGCTGTACTTGTCTTTGTTTATGGTGTGATCTTGTTTCTAATGTTCACAAATATGTCCAATTACATTTTTGTCATTTGTCCGTTGCAGCCGCTGGAATTACTCTGGCACTCATTAGATGAATGGCTAGTTCTAATAGCTACAGAACTGATGAAAAACAAAAGACACTCTGCCAACATTACATCCATTTTACTAAAGCAGAAAGGGCCAAATCAGCAGGATGCTACTCTTAAGCCTGCCTTTGACGCTGCAGGAACTGAGAGCAGAGAAAAGCTATCTACTGACACAAGGGATTGTAAAGCATATGATGTTGCCAGGAAGCAGGAAGCTTGTGCAGATTGCCAGGATGTTATCTCAGTGACAGCAAACAGGTTGAGTGCTGTCATCCAAGCGTTTTATATGTGCTGCTCCTGTCAGATGCCTCAAGGGTAAGGAGGATTCTGCTCATTATCTCAAATTTTATTTTTTAAAATTAGTCTGATTTCTTGTGAAAATATGCATGCTGACATATTTAACGACAAGGGATTTCTCTGTGCTTCTTTCATTTGTTCAAGTATGTTATTTTTCATAACGCTTCTAAACAATGCAGCATACCTTCCTTTTCTTATTGTTGCTGCTGTCTCATGAAAACTCTTGGTGCAATTCTGCTCACATTGAGTATCTTGATTAGTTTTTGCTTTTTTTGTCTTGTGTGATAGTTGTGGGAAAACATGATCTTCTGGGGTTCAAATACTTCCACTTCATATTCCACATGTGAAGTCCTCTCTAGTGTCACATAATTGTCTTCATAACTGCTACTATAGTTTCGATGTCAGAAAAATCAGAACTGTCATTTCATGCAAAAATAAGCACCAGCGGCAGAACTTATCTGACTTGATGTCACAGAGAATTGTAATGGGATACAAAACCTTTCATCTCTAGGTCACGCCCACTATGAATTCAGTCCCAGGTTAGCAGACACTAAAAAGCTGTTACCATATGACATCTGTTCTAATGGCCCAGGTGAAATAGATTGGTGGTCTCAGTCCAATACCTAGTGAGTAGACAAGTGTCTCCATTATAACTGAACTCTTCTTGTTAATCTATTTGACATAAAGGATTGAACTTGTCTTGGTAATATGCTACTTGCCCTATAAGCATAACACTGTTGGTGTTCGTGGGATAGTGTGAGAGAGCTTGTACTGCTGCTCCCTCAGTTTTTCTAAGGCTTAAGTATTTCATTGTATAGTATTTTTCATGCAACACTTTTTTCACAAACTCAGATCTCAAAGAAAATGCTTCTGCTTTCATAAATACACTTAGCAGTAGGAGTAATAAAGCTTCTGGTTTAACTCTAAAAGATTAGATTTGAATCCAGAGGATATTCCCAACAGAGCAATATTAATTGAAGGCTGATCAGTTGTAGCTGAAAGTTTTCTGGCACATTGGGAAACATGTCCCTTTTTTTTTTTTTTAAGTTGAGAAGGGAGTCAAACTTTTAGTCTCCAATTCTTTCTAAATATTGAGTGTATTTTGGAAAATGATTAAACAAAACTAGAAAAATAGGTTAAAAATAAGGTCCCCCTCTAAGTGAGGATTATAATTGCACAAAAATTTTAACCACTCAATGGTAGCACAATACTGAATGTAGATATAGAGTAGGCTTAAAAACATACAAACTTTTAAAAGCATTTGATATATTTAAAAGTAACTTCCTCTTAACTGCCAAGACCTGAAGTTTCAGAATTATTCTCCTGCAAGAACTGATAAACCAGAAGCCTAAAACAGTGTAAAAGATGCAATTCCCTAAAATGTTTGAGATATTTCATGTCATCATCTCTTGCTGGAGAAAAACAGGTATCTGAGTTCAGGTGTGGACAGGTGAAAGGTAATGATCATATTGATATCTTTTGGCTTGGTCTATATACAGACAGATGTTGGTATAACTATGTTGCTCACTGGTTTGGAAAATCCACATCCCTGAGTGATGCAGTTATACTGACCTAACTCCCAGTGTAGACAGTGCTATGTCAACAGAAGGGCTTCTCCTGTCAACATAGCTACTGCTTCTCAGGGAGGTGGAATACCACCAAGGGCATAGGTAGTGTTTCCACTAAATGCTACAGTGGTGTAGTTGCAGCGCTTATGTGTAGATAAGTTCTTAGTATCTGTGTTTGTATTAAATGTTTTTGTTCACCTTCAGATGTTAATACCTTTTGAGATCTAGGTTAAACAGTTAAAAGCTCCACTAAAAACATGTTATGTTAACATGCTCTGTATATTTAAATATAAACGCAAGCTGTTAGGTGCTCTTAACGTTATAGTAGAAAGGGTGTATGCTAAATTGTATCATCCAATGCATGTGTTCTCACCTGTATCATGAAAAGCAAAAGTCCTGCAGAAAATGCATGTGATAATGCAGTTAGGCTGTAACACAAACCGTATGCCCAGGAGAGCAGTTACCAGTCAGGCTGCATGGCCAGGCTTTGACACTTGACTCTTCTTGCCTTTTTGATTGCTTTACATTACATCCTCAGAGGTGTTGGTATACTAGAAGATTAAAACTAATTAATTATATACTTGAAAAATCCCTGTACCGCAGCATACCACCAGGATTACATGTAATTTTAAGTAAAAAAAAAAAAAAAAATCCTGAGGTTTGTTGTACAATCTTAAATTCTGCATTTGTTTTATTTTCATTAAACAAAATTATTTACAACTGAATACATTTTATTTGTATTACAGGATGACGTCACCTCGTTTTATAGAATTTGTCTGCAAACATGACAATGTTCTTAAGTGTTTTGTAAACCGGTAGGCCTTCAATAATTTAATTTTTTTATTTGACTAAAATGTTAGTTACAAATTTATATTTAATTGTGATTCAGAGGTGTTTGTTGCTGGGTACAATCCTGATCCAGCATGTATTCATACACATCTAACTATGCACATTAGTAGGCCCGTTGGACTCCGTGGAAGTACTCCTGTGCATAAATGATGTATGCCCACAAGCATTGCAGGAATGAAGTTTAAATGAGTATGTCCCTAAGCAACTCTTCTGTGTGTTTCGTATCCCAACACTTGTCAAGAAGGAACTAGAACCAGGGCCGGCTTTATGACCCATGCAGCCCGATTGGATTACTCGGCGGCAGTCCAGGGCTTCAGCGGCACTTAAGCCATGGGGGGGTCCGCTCCTGGTTTTCCTCGGCACTGAAGGACCCCCCCCCCCCCCCGCCGCTGAAATGCTGGCGAAGACCCCCAGAGCGGGGCCCTCTTCAGTGCGGGGCCAGATTCCGGGGAATCAGGTAAATCAGCTTAAAGCCGGCCCTGACTAGAACTATTGGTCTGTAAGTAGGTGCCCTCTCCTACCCTGCTCCAAACATAGTCCACTACAGGTCAAAATTACCCTCCTTCTCCCAAGGTTTTGGTTTACTCACCAAAGGAATGCTGAATGAAGCATACAGCCTAGTTTGTCTTCTCCTTATGCTTGGCTGCTTCCAAAGTTCTTCTGAGGATTGCTCAGGGTATGTCTACATCTACAATTTTGCAGCGCTGGTTGTTACAGCTGTATTAGTACAGCTGTATAGGGCCAGCGCTGCAGAGTGGCCACACTTACAGCAACCAGCGCTGCAAGTGGTGTTAGATGTGGCCACACTGCAGCGCTGTTGGGCGGCTTCAAGGGGGGTTCGGGGAACGCGAGAGCAAACCGGGGAAGGAGACCAGCTTGCTCGGGGGTTCGGGGAACGCGAGAGCAAACCGCAGGGAAGAAGAACTGCTTGCTCGGGGGTTCGGGGAACGCGAGAGCAAACCGCAGGGAAGGAGACCAGCTTCCCCGCGGTTTGCTCTCGCGTTCCCCGAACCCCCCCTGCAAACCGCAGGGAAGGAGACCTGCTTGCTTGGGGGTTCGGGGAACGCGAGAGCAAACCGCAGGGAAGGAGACCAGCTTGCACGGGGGTTCGGGGAACGCGAGAGCAAACCGCAGGGAAGGAGACCAGCTTGCACGGGGGTTCGGGGAACGCGAGAGCAAACCGCAGGGAAGAAGAACTGCTTGCTCGGGGGTTCGGGGAACGCGAGAGCAAACCGCAGGGAAGGAGACCAGCTTCCCCGCGGTTTGCTCTCGCGTTCCCCGAACCCCCCTGCAAACCGCAGGGAAGGAGACCTGCTTGCTCGGGGGTTCGGGGAACGCGAGAGCAAACCGCAGGGAAGGAGACCTGCTTGCTCGGGGGTTCGGGGAACGCGAGAGCAAACCGCAGGGAAGGAGACCTGCTTGCTCGGGGGTTCGGGGAACGCGAGAGCAAACCGCAGGGAAGGAGACCTGCTTGCTCGGGGGTTCGGGGAACGCGAGAGCAAACCGCGGGGAAGGAGACCTGCTTGCTCGGGGGTTCGGGGAACGCGAGAGCAAACCGCGGGGAAGGAGACCTGCTTGCTCGGGGGTTCGGGGAACGCGAGAGCAAACCGCAGGGAAGGAGACCTGCTTGCTCGGGGGTTCGGGGAACGCGAGAGCAAACCGCGGGGAAGGAGACCTGCTTGCTCGGGGGTTCGGGGAACGCGAGAGCAAACCGCGGGGAAGGAGACCTGCTTGCTCGGGGGTTCGGGGAACGCGAGAGCAAACCGCGGGGAAGGAGACCAGCTTGCTCGGGGGTTCGGGGAACGCGAGAGCAAACCGCAGGGAAGAAGAACTGCTTGCTCGGGGGTTCGGGGAACGCGAGAGCAAACCGCAGGGAAGGAGACCAGCTTCCCCGCGGTTTGCTCTCGCGTTCCCCGAACCCCCCTGCAAACCGCAGGGAAGGAGACCAGCTTCCCCGCGGTTTGCTCTCGCGTTCCCCGGACCCCCCTGCAAACCGCAGGGAAAGAGACCTGCTTGAAGGAGAGGCTTCCTCAGGTATGCTGGGATACCTGCTTATTCCACGGAGGTCAAGAAAAGCGCTGGTAAGTGTCTACACTTGATTACCAGCGCTGGATCACCAGCGCTGGATCCTCTACACCCGAGACAAAACGGGAGTACGGGCAGCGCTGCAAACAGGGAGTTGCAGCGCTGGTGATGCCCTGCAGATGTGTACACCTCCTAAGTTGCAGCGCTGTAACCTCCTCACCAGCGCTGCAACTTTGTGATGTAGACAAGCCCTCAGTCTACCTCCTTGTCCTCTCTCTAGAGAGCCTCTTGAGATGAGTTGAGGTAATGCAAGCCTCCCACAAAGTGAGGCAGGAAAACACACTTTATGCAATATCAGTGTTTCTTGAAAATATCCTATAATTGTTGTTTTGTTAGACTTTTAAAAATACCTTTCAGGTATGCTCAGTTCTGTCATGAGACTTTGGTTAGATCTGTGCACCTGCAACTAGTAAACTTCCAACCTGAATTTTTTTTTTCAGAAACCCCAAAATAATTTTTGACCACTTTCATTTTCTTCTTGAGTGCCCTGAACTGATGTCAAGGTTCATGCACATCATAAAAGCACAGGTAAATGTTAAGCACTTCTTATTTACATCTTTAATACTTTTTTTACAACACTTTTTTTCATTTGCACATCCATAAATTACTGATTAATTCTAAAATGTGAAGGTTAACTATCTCTAGTATTTGAGCTTAAATAAATAGATTGTGATATTTGCCAGGGTGAACTTTTTATCTTCTATCTTTTCCATTTAAAATATAACTGAATTACTTTGAGGACAATTGTGACCAACTGTTTCTGGCCTATAGCTGCACAATAATTAGTCTGAGTCTTCAATGTATGATTCTGCTATCGCTGCTCACTTCAGTCAGATATCATGTTGCCAGGACATTCTCTTGCTGCCTGTAGTATACCTCCTACTGCCTGTCACATGCCATCTGAGGTTAAAACATTTGGGTATTATTGCAATTGGTTGCTTGCTTTTTTGTGTTCCAGAGAGTTAAGTAAAAAGGCAGGAAACAAAACCCAGTGTATTGCTACTGCACACAAGGCCACACATGTGAGCATTGGCTGCAGTGTGATCATTATCCAAGTCTGCACCAGTACTGCTGGTGGGTGGCTCGTGGGCAGCACTTTGTTTCATTCAATCTTCAACAAATTACACGAGAGCCCCTTTACTTCTGCAGATAGTCTGGTGATTTCCTAATATTCTCTGTAGTCCTGCTTATTAGAAAGACCTAAGATAAGAAACCATTTTGTTGGTCCTTTAGACCAGTTTCTCTAAAGATTTTTGCTCAAATCCTAAGACGACATGTAGGCTAGCTCTGGGCCATGCTGCCTGAATAGCAAAAATCTCTTTAAAGAAATTCTGTATTCTTCTTCGAGTGATTGCTCACATCCATTCCAGTTAGGTGTGCGCGCCGCGCGTGCACGTTCGTCGGAAACTTTTTACCCTAGCAACTCCAGTGGGCCGGCAGGTCGCCCCCTAGAGTGGCGCCGCCATGGCGCGCGATATATACCCCTGCCGGGCCACCCGCTCCTCAGTTCCTTCTTACCGCTGTGTCGGTCGTTGGAACTGTGGAGCGCGGCATTGCTATCCTCCACGTCCCTAGCTCTCCTTGTTACTACCGTTATTACTAAAGTTGTTAGTTAGTCGTTAAGTATAGTTAGTTAATTAGTTGTAGTGTAAATAGTATTTGTATATAGTTGTTCGCCGGTCTGGGCTGTAGCCCTTCCCGGCACCGGGCTCATGCCTGGTTCGCCGGGCTTTAAGCAATGTGCGGCCTGTAAAAAGCCTATGCCAACCAGCGACCCTCACGACGCGTGTCTAAAGTGCCTGGGGGAATCGCACAGGTCGGACAAGTGCCGCATTTGCAAGGCTTTTAAGCCCAGAACAAAGAAGGAGAGAGACCAGAGACTCAGGACTCTCCTAATGGAAGCGGCGCTTGACCCAGCAGCTTCGCAGGCCGTGATCTCGACGCCGGCACCGGATCGCACCGGCACCGGAAAGACTCCCCGGCACCGACCTTCCCCGGCACCGGGTGCAGAAGCGAGACCATCAACGTCTGCTACTCCAGCCAGGCAGACTCGAATCTAGCGCCCGGCATCGACATCGGCCGCGGCACTACCGGCACCGTCGACTCCGGGCCCGGTGGGTCCGTCGAGTCCGGTACCGCCAAGCTCCCCCATAAGATCTGGGGTTGAGCTATTGGTCCCATCCACTCCGGAGACCTTCGCCTCGGCACGGGACCTTATCGCCCTGACTGAGTCGACTCAGCCGCCACCCCCGGTACCTCCGGTGCGGGTAGCATCTAGGGGCAAGCCCATGATGACGGCACCGTCTCGGGACTCACACTCGCGATCGAGGTCCCGACGCCACGGTCGCTCGAGATCCCGCCGCCGCTCGCAGTCCCGGCACCGCTCCCCTCGGCGATACCGGTCGCACTCGCGGCACCGATCGACCTCCAGACGGTCACGGTCTGACTCCAGCCGTCGATACCGGCACCGTGACTCTAGGAGCCAGTCTCGCCGTCATTCACCGTGCCGGTCGACCTCCCGGCACCGAGCTGGTGGCAGGTCCCGGTCCCGGTCGACCTTCCGGCACCACGTCGGTGGCAGGTCCCGGTCCCGATCCCGGCACCGAAGCAGCGGCCGGTACTGGTCCAGATCCCGGCACCGAGACAGAACCCGGTCCCGATCCCGGCGCCGCTATGACTCCCGGTACCGATCCCCGGCACCGAGAAGATCTTCGGTGCCGAACCGCGCAGACTCTTATCAGCCGCGGTCGGCCCCGCCATGGCCTTCTAGACAGCCGTCGGTGTCATCTCAAGCGGACAGCGTATATGTGCTGGGCACCGACAGACAGGCGGCATTATTCCAGGACCCTCCGCAACAGGACCAGGGTCCGCAGCAGTGGGGGTTTTGGACACCCTGGGCGTACCATCAAGCCCAGGGCCCCCAACAGCTTCCTGCTAGGCCTGCAACGGCGGAGCACAGGGTGCCAGAGGCTTCGTTGTCTTGCCCCCCTCCCTCCCCTGATGGAGAGGAAGGATCGAAGCAGCAAGACCCTGGTCTTGCTCCTGAGACAGAGGCGAGGGCTGAGGGGGACCCCCCACTGGACACTTTCTTGCCAGAGGTCTCCTCATCCTCCTCCCCCGACGAAGCGGTGGCTGGCACTTCCTCCAGTAGCCCTCCTCCGCTAGATCTCAGGGCACACCAAGACCTCCTTAGGCGAGTAGCACAGAATCTGAGCTTGCAAGCCGAGGAGGTCTCTGAGATCGAGGACCCCAACGTCACCATCCTCTCATCCGATGCTCCCACCAGGGTCGCCCTACCCTTCATTAGGACGATCCAGGCCAACGCCAATACAATCTGGCAGTCACCGGCCTCCATCCCCCCTACGGCGAGGGGCGTCGAGAGGAAGTACATGGCCCCCTCCAAGGGCTACGAGTACCTCCACGTTCACCCGACACCGTGTTCCCTGGTGGTGCAGTCGGTGAACGAGAGGGAGCGCCACGGACAGGAAGCCCCAGCCCCCAAATCCAAGGAGGCCAGGCGTATGGACTTCCTCGGCCGCAAGGTCTATTCGGCTGGGGCCCTTCAGCTCAGGGTTTCAAATCAGCAAGCCCTTCTTAGCAGATATGCTTTTAACTCATGGGTGGCAGCGGACAAATTCAAAGAGCTGCTGCCACAGGAGGCCTGTCAAGAATTTGCGGCCATTCTGGACGAGGGCAAGAAGGTTGCACGAACCTCGTTGCAGGCCTCTTTGGACGCTGCAGACTCGGCTGCCCGCACCCTCGCCTCGGGGGTAACGATGCGCTGCATCTCCTGGCTTCAGGTCTCTGGCCTTCCACCGGAGCTCCAATACACCATCCAGGACCTCCCGTTCGAAGGCCAGGGCCTGCTTTCAGAAAAGACAGACCCCAGACTCAAAAATCTTAAAGACAATCGGGTCATTATGCGCTCCCTCGGGATGCACACTCCAGGAACGCAGCGCAGACCCTTCCGGCCACAGCAGCGTAGGCCATACCCCCAGTTCCGCCAACGGCAGGACCTTAATAGGCGCCGCGGCAGGAATGGAAAGCATAGACATTCAGGGAACCAAGGGGGGCAGAATCAAAGCTCCTCTAAGCCCCCGCCTGGGCCCAAGCCTTCGTTTTGAAGGTGCGCCCGAGGGCGCAGTAACAGTTTCCCCCACGGATCCTTCCCCCCCCGTTTTCCAACCGCCTTTCGTTTTTCCTCCCGGCGTGGACCCAAATAACATCGGACCGCTGGGTCTTACGCACGGTGCAGATGGGATACCGCCTGCAGTTTATATCATTTCCTCCTTCCCGCCCCCCTTCCTCGTCCCTTTTCAGGGACCCCTCCCATGAGCAATTCCTTCGGCAGGAGGTACAGACGCTCCTCAACAAAGGAGCTATAGAGGCGGTTCCGGAAAACGAGAAAGGCAAGGGGTTTTATTCCTGCTACTTTCTGATCCCCAAGGCCAAGGGAGGCCTCAGGCCTATCCTCGACCTGCGAGAGCTCAACAAGTACCTAGTGAAGTTGAAGTTCCGCATGGTATCCCTGGGGACCATTATCCCATCCCTGGATCCGGGAGACTGGTACGCCGCCCTCAACATGCAGGACGCTTATTTTCACATTGCCATTTGGCCACACCACAGACGTTTCCTTCGATTCGTGGTGGGCCGCCTTCACTACCAATTTGCAGTCCTCCCATTTGGCTTTTCTACGGCTCCGAGGGTATTCACAAAATGCATGGCCGTCGTTGTGGCACATCTTCGGTGCAGTCGTATCCACGTGTTCCCTTACCTAGACGATTGGTTAATTCGGGGCACGTCGGAGCTACAGGTTTGCAGCCACGTCCGCAGGATCACCGGCCTGTTTGCTACCTTGGGCCTCATGATCAACGTAGACAAGTCCACCCTGCTCCCCACGCAGAGGGTGGAGTTCATCGGGGCCGTCCTGGACTCCACCGTGGCCAGGGCTCTTCTGCCGTTACCAAGGTTCCAGGCATTGTCGGCGATCGTTCAGCGATTGCGGGCAGCCCCCTTAACATCAATACGGACATGTCTAACCCTGTTAGGCCACATGGCAGCATGCACATTTGTGACCGGTTACGCTCGGCTCCGCATGAGGCCCCTCCAGTCGTGGCTCATCGCACATTACCGGCCGGCAAGGCAACCACTAGACATGCTAATCACAATTCCCCAGGGGGTGTTGGATACTCTCAGCTGGTGGCTAGACCAGTCCGTAGTGTGTGCGGGGCTCCCATTCCACCCACCCCAGCCCTCAGTGTCCCTAACGACGGATGCCTCAGATCTTGGCTGGGGGGCCCACCTGGGATCCCTGAGAACACAAGGCCTGTGGTCCCCGCAGGAGGTGAAGCTGCACATCAACATGCGGGAGTTGAGAGCGGTCCGCCTTGCTTGTCAAACGTTCTGTCACCAGCTTCGGGGTCGTTGTGTCGCGGTGTTTACCGACAACACGACGACCATGTACTATATCAACAAGCAGGGCGGCACCAGATCCTCTCCCCTATGTCACGAGGCGATGCAACTCTGGGACTTTTGTGTAGCCCACTCCATTCACCTCACGGCTTCCTTTCTCCCCGGAGTACGGAACACGCTGGCGGACCGCCTGAGCAGATCCTTTTTTCACACGAGTGGTCCCTTCGCCCGTACGTCGCCCTCTCGATCTTCCAGAGGTGGGGTTATCCCCGTGTGGACCTCTTCGCGTCCGGGGGGAACAGGAAATGCCAGGCGTTCTGCTCTTTTCAGGGCAGGGAACCCGGGTCTATAGCGGATGCCTTCCTTATTCCGTGGACGACCCACTTGTACTACGCGTTTCCCCCGTTCCCGCTGGTCCACAGGGTCCTTCTGAAGGTGCGCAGGGACAGGGCCCGCGTGATCATGGTAGCCCCGGCGTGGCCCAGGCAACATTGGTACCCTATGTTGCTGGACCTGGCCATAGCCGACCCAGTTCCCCTGCCCCTGATCACCCAGGAACACGGGACTCTCTGTCACCCGGACCTGCAGTCGCTGCACCTAGCGGCGTGGTTCCTGCGTGGCTGACCAGTTCTGAACTGCGCTGCTTCACCCCGGTACGGGAGGTACTCTTGGGCAGCAGGAAGCCTTCCACTAGAGCGACATACTCGGCCAAGTGGAAGCGTTTCTCCCGTTGGTGCGTGGAGAAAGGTCTCCGCCCGATGGAAGTTTCGTTGGCCAATATTTTAGACTATATTTGGTCCCTCAAACAACAGGGCCTGGCGATATCGTCATTGCGGATCCACCTGGCTGCTATCTCCACCTTTCACCCGGGTGGGGATGGCCGCTCCGTTTTTTCTCACCCGACGGTGACTAGATTCCTGAAGGGGCTGGAACGTTTGTACCCTAACGTCCGACTCCCTGCTCCAACCTGGGATCTTAACCTGCTGTTGTCTCGGCTCATGGGGTCCCCCTTCGAGCCGTTAGCTACTTGCTCCCTACTCTATCTCTCTTGGAAGACTGCCTTTCTAGTAGCTATCACCTCAGCTAGACGGGTGTCGGAACTCCGGGCTCTCGTGGTAGACCCCCCGTATACAGTCTTCCATAAAGATAAGGTGCAGCTGAGGCCACACCCTGCCTTTCTCCCCAAGGTGGTCTCAGCCTTCCACATCAACCAAGAGATATTCTTCCCGGTTTTTTTCCCGAAACCTGACTCTTCAGGCAGGGAGTAACAGCTCCATTCGCTTGATGTCCGTAGGGCTCTCGCGTTCTATGTGGAGAGGACCAGACCGTTCCGCAAATCCCCCCAGCTTTTCGTGGCAGTAGCGGACCGCATGAAGGGGCTTCCCATTTCTTCGCAGAGGTTATCCTCGTGGGTAACGTCCTGTATCAGGACCTACTATGACTTAGCCCACGTTCCTACGGGCCGTGTGACTGCGCATTCTACCAGGGCGCAGGCGTCGTCGCTGGCTTTCCTCGCCCGTGTGCCCATCCAGGAAATCTGTCGGGCAGCGACCTGGTCGTCGGTCCACACCTTTGCTTCCCACTACGCCCTGGTCCAGCAGTCAAGAGAGGATGCGGCCTTCGGATCTGCAGTGCTCCATGCCGCTACTTCTCACTCCGACCCCACCGCCTAGGTATGGCTTGGGATTCACCTAACTGGAATGGATGTGAGCAATCACTCGAAGAAGAAAAGACGGTTACTCACCTTTGTAACTGTTGTTCTTCGAGATGTGTTGCTCACATCCATTCCACACCCGCCCTCCTTCCCCACTGTCGGAGTAGCCGGCAAGAAGGAACTGAGGAGCGGGTGGGCCGGCAGGGGTATATATCGAGCGCCATGGCGGCGCCACTCTAGGGGGTGACCTGCCGGCCCACTGGAGTTGCTAGGGTAAAAAGTTTCCAACGAACGTGCACGCGCGGCGTGCACACCTAACTGGAATGGATGTGAGCAACACATCTCGAAGAACAACAGTTACAAAGGTGAGTAATCGTCTTTTTTAGAGTTATCAAAGTCTGGACAGGATTCCCCTCTCTTCCAAAGTCCACAAAGCAAAACATTTATTTTAAGTACTTAGAATTTATGAACCCACTTCTGTTGCCATGTGACTAACTTTTCAGGGTAGAGTGTGAGGGTTGTGCTAGCTGTCAGTCCCCTGGATAATTTTCAGTTCTGTTCCATATTGTACTCAGCCAAGCCCCATGTACTGATAGCCTATCCACTAAAGCAAGTAAAGGCACATTCTGCTTTCCCCAAGGGGGGGGAGGGATAGCTCAGTGGCTTGAGCATTGGCCTGCTTAAACCCAGGGTTGTGAGTTCAATCCTTGAGGGGGCCACTTAGGGATCTGGGGCAAAAATTGGTCCTGCTAGTGAAGGCAGGGGGCTGGACTCAATGACCTTTCGAGGTCCCTTCCAGTTCTAGGAGATTGGTATATCTCCAATTATTACTTTATTATCTTATTACCTTACCTTATAATCAGTGGGCAGTGAACACACCATTTATCTGGCCTTGTTCTAAGCAAAATCCCATAACAGTCGCCACAATTGTTTGAATGTCATGAGTCAAACAAGATGGAACTACCTTTCTGGTGAGATTTGCTGAAAAAGATGCCATTTTGTATGGTTTTCTAGGGAATCCTGGCTGTTTCCATTTCCATAGGTATTATTTGCTATTGAATTAGAGGTCTCAAAAGTACTTTGAATTACTGTAAATCATACCTTTCATTATTGCTGTTATTTTAATGACAGTATTGATTTTTCTATCAAGGGAATTATACTTGTTTTTTTTGTTTGTATCTTAGAACAGCGTCTACTTTTAGTTTTGAGATAAACCTGCAATGGTGGATCAAAACACCAGATGAATAAGGATTTAAAATATTCAATTTCTGAGTCAGAGATTCTCATGGTCTCTGGAGTATCAGAGGACTCTTCAATAAAACATTCTGAGAATCCAACAGTGGGGGTTTTGGGTGTTGAGGGGAGGTGGGTCCATGAGACTTTTTCCTTTATTAAATGGAGGAAACAGAGAATCATTGCCCTAAACAAAGAAAACCTCTTTCATCAAACAGCTTCTTAAAAACCAGAGCAGTTTCAGATTAAGGCCCTGTCTCTGCTACATAATTTTAAATAAGTTTGTAACCACTTAGTGGCATGGTTGGCCATAAACATGATTTGTCTCCGCAACTCACTGTTCGCAGTCAGCTGCCACAGTTGATAACCTGAAAACCAACAGTGTAGTATTCTACCAGAAACCTAGTTTGCCACATGATTGTCTTCCTGTAATCAGTTCTGGATGTTTTCTGCTATCCTGTGTGTAAAGGACCTCTAAGCGTGGCAGTGTAACTGGTTAGGCCAGTCCTCCTTCCCTGAACATGTAATCGGCAATGCTGCTTCTGGCATTTTCTCTAAGCATTCTGTCTGCTGAGATGTGTGAGATAGCTGCCCACATTTCCCAGAATGCACTGATGCAGATAAAATACAATTGTGCATGTGCACTTACTATGCTAACTATGGTGGTGAGATAGAAGTGATGTACTGAAAGACAAATATATAACTCAGTCACATAGGTGTCATGAACTGGTTACAAAAGCATGGCTGTACTTGTAGTATGGTCCTGGCCTAACTTGGGTCGAAACCAAACCAGACATAATGAATTTCTCTCAGAATTGAAGAAAATAAGTGACTTTAATCAAAACAAAACAAAAAAAACCCCCAAACCATAATGAGTTTGCTTACTTTTACAGAAGACCTTTTCCATCATCCTATTCAGTGAAGTCATGTTATTGTCAGGTACTATTGATTATGGCCTCATTAGCATAGAGGATCAATGAGGAATAAGAATGAAAGCATATGTTTGTGTAAATATGCTAAATAGACAATGTGGAGGATAGTTTCAAAGAAATTATTCATGAGAATTCATTATTGAATTTAAAAGTGAGCTAATTGGTTGCTAATGTATTCAATTACAGATCTAACTTTCAAAGCGCCTAGACATAAGCGTTTGAATTGTTAAGTGTCGTCCTTTCCAAATGCAAAAATGAGCTATACAAAATGTTTGTGTATTCTTTTAGCAGGATTAGTGCTTGATTTTGCTTTTATTCCCGTTGTGACATCTTGTTGAAATGTCTGCTAATTACACTTTAATGAAGTCCCTCACTGGAGCTTAATATTTGGAGTAAATTTAACAGAATGCTTTGATTACTAGCCTTGAGAATGATTGACTAATATATTGGGCATATTTTACTTGTGTTTGTTTTGTAGCCCTTTAAAGATCGTTGTGAGTGGTTCTATGAACATTTGCACTCTGGACAACCAGATTCAGACATGGTGCACAGACCAGTCAATGAAAATGACATCCTGTTGGTTCACAGAGGTATTACGCTACAAGGAGGAGGAGTACATGTATAAAGTGCATAATATTTTTGTCATTCTTTTAAGATATAAAATTAACTAGTGTTTCATATTTAGATTCTATTTTTAGGAGTAGCTGTGAAGTTGTGTCTAAAGCAAATTGTGCAAAGCTGAAGCAGGGGATTGCTGTGCGATTCCATGGTGAAGAAGGCATGGTAAGTAAAACCTTCATAAACAATTTTTTAATATGCATATAAATATAATTTATACCAAATCTAACCAAAATTTGAATCTAAATGAAGTTTTAACAATACTCTTATACTTTTGCTTAAGAAATATATTTGGTTACTCATTTTGTTAAATCGTCTGTAAAATTAAATTTCTTTTTGCTGTATTTTTATCCTTTTGACATGTAGGGTCAAGGTGTGGTACGTGAATGGTTTGATATCTTATCCAATGAGATAGTTAACCCAGATTATGCACTGTTCACCCAGTCAGCTGATGGTATGTTGGTATCTCTTGTTCTTCTAACTTTAAATGTTGCATCAGCAAATGTTCATAATCTAAGGAAAAGGTCCGATAAGTTATTCATAATGTAAACTGTTATCAATTAAGGTATAATGGACAGAAAAAGTCTTTTGCTAATAAATAATATGCACTGTCCATTAATTACAATTGAGAACTAAGCAACTTTTATAAGTTGACATGTTGCTGGCTGACTTGTAAATATTGCTCTTTCTTTGGCATGGGTGGAGAAATTCTATTTTAGCTCCTTTTGAGTTCCCAGTTTAATTTTCCTTTCATTTTCCTGGTAGCAAGAAAACATACCTCTCGCATCAGCAGCAGGAGGTTGCTCTCTTTCCCCTTGCAGTTACTTGTATGTCTGGGCTGGTGCAGGCAGGATATGGGGATTTTTTTTCATCCCCTCTTGGCATCAGCCCCACAACTGGTTTCTGCAGTGAAAACACCTGTTTATCTCCCTGGAATTGCTTTTCAGTGCCTGAGTTCTTGTCTCTTGGGTACCGAACAGATCGTCTAGCTGCAAAGCTTTTCTCAGAAGTAGGAATTGTCTCACTCACACCTTCTACCAGTTTCTTAGGAAACTGCAAAGAGAACTGAGCCAGCAAATGTTGCATCCTGAAAGCTGGGAAAAAGGGTTTAGGAAGGTGTGTGAGAGAGACTGAACCTTCTGTCACTATGCTTTAAATAAATGCAAAGAAGTGGTTAGGCTCTAATCCTGGAAACACTTAAAGTATGTTCACAAATTTAGCCATGTGAATAGCCATGGAACTGCTTATGTAAGTGAAATGATGCCTGTGCATAAGTATTATCGGGATTGGGGCCTATATGTAGTAGTTCATTATTACCCTTATTATGAGGGCATAATTCAGAGTTATCCTTAATTGTCTATTAAAATTCCATTTTAACCCATTTCTTTCCTGAATCACTTTAGTCCTGCTGAATGTAATACAGAAATTACAATCTGAATTAGAATGTTTTAAAAAACAAACCCCCCCACCCCAGCAAACACAGAACAAATTTTTTTACTTCAGTGTTTCAGATAATCAAAGAAGTAGATTAATTACTTAGGTAGAAGAAAAATAGCTTTGAAATAGACCACAAGTGAGTACAGCTACACTTAAGCAAGTTGTTTGGCTCTGATTATAGTCTATTGAACAATGCGCTCCAATTCTAAAAATCTGGAGAACTTGCTTCAACTTTTTGTTTTGTAGAAAGATACTGACTTTTTCATAGTGTCAGACCTTGCCTATTGTAAGGTGTGTCCAAGTTTTGGCTATGCATGTTTTATATTTGCTCTGGATGGCCTTTGTACTTTAATTCCAAACCAGCAAGAATGTAAATATTTTTGAAAAAAATTCAAATGTTTGTCAATTCAGTGGTTTGAGATGAAGAAGGTAAACACACTGTGGCCCTGGGAAATGTAATTTTTGTTTGAAATATTAAGAATGTGTGTGTGCAGTAAGAAATATCTATGTTTCAGTTTTAATAAGTTGTAGAAAGTAATTACAAGTTTTATCCTGGTTTTGCCTTTTGATTTTGGTCACACCAAGAAAATAGATCTATCAGAGAAGTGGGTAATGTAGGTGTGTGTTTTTGTTCTTGTCCTACGAACAAATTGCAAGTGTTGAATTTATTTGAGAGGTTCAAATTACAGTAAAAATGTATAGGCTGCAGTTGTAAGATACGGGCTAAAACTATGACTAAATATAATAGCACTCTTTGTTTTGTAGGAACAACCTTCCAGCCAAACAGCAACTCTTCTGTAAATCCTGATCACCTGAACTACTTTCGATTTGCTGGACAGATCTTGGGTTTAGCTCTGAATCACAGGCAGCTGGTCAACATCTACTTCACAAGGTCATTCTACAAGCATATTCTTGGTATGGTTCTATTAAAATCCTGTTTTAGACAACTAATTCATTTCAGTAAATGATATAAATGATGTGGCTTGGTAGTACTGTTACTTATGCACTAGGCTTTCATCTTTGGTGACCTATGGTAAAGAATGATGGATGTGAAAGTAAGTCTTTTTTTGTGTACATCAGGGTTACAGCACAATACAGCATGACTGGCATTCTCTGAAGAAAGGCTTAGATTGGAATAGTAAAGTTGTTGAAAATGGAAATACACTGGGTACTTCCGTGTCGGGAAACTTAGTAGAGCAACTTCTGCACTATATCAGCTGAAGCAGATAGCTAGTCCTTCACACTTATTAACCAATATACGAAGCTCACTTGTGGATGTTTAAGAAAAAATGACAGTGCCACTGCTATAACCCCTTTAAAGTGTAAATATATAAACTAGTGGCCATTGCCACTTTGTATTTGATTGTCTTTTTAAAAACATTCTTAATTCAGAGACAAGTAGTACAGCCGTTATGGCCAGCAGGTTCGTTAGTTTTTTCACGTACTAACACTCTGATATTTAAATGGTAGGTTCATTCTAAACCTTGTTTTCCATGGTTTGTAATTTCTCAGATATGTCCTGGTCTGAAATTACTTATGTTCCCCAGCCTAGAAGTATGAGACCTTTCAGGAATTCTGACAAAAATGTCTTCATAGTGGATCCCTGAACTCTAATTCAAACATTTGGAGTTTTAACATAAAACTCTATCTTTCAGTGAGGGTGCTTGGTTTGATAACTTTGAAAAAAATTGACTGAAGTTTTTCCAGCATTGTAAATTTATCGAGGAGTCTTGCTGAATCTAGGGGGGAAAGTCTACTACTCCACTCTTACCATAAACACCCACATGCACACTCAGGTTCTCATCACATAGCAACAAAGAAAATCTGTATTTTTACCACCACCAATATTAACAATTCCTTCCCCTGACAAATGTATTACTTCTCAGTAGTGGGTCATTGGTGCTATAACAGTACCTTTCTCAGCCTTTTTCCTTTTCAGTGGAACTATTTTTGAGTCATCATTTAGAATGTAATGTAAGTTTGTGTCCTTCCTATAGATTCCTAGAGGATAGTTTAAAAACTCTAATAGAAAGGAGTTTATTCTTGCTCAAGTTTTAAAGAATTTCATACCAATTTCTATAGTACCCTTTTGGTTACACCCATCTTAAATTCTATGTGATTTTTCCATAAGAGTCTCATGACTGCCATAGCTGCCTGTCCAGCAAAATCTCAAGTCTTTCTCCATTGGGAGAAGCCTAGTGTCTCAAAGATTGCCCCAGATGCAACAGTACTGTTCCAGTCCCCAGAAAGGTGCTGGAGTTCTGCTCTTTCTTCTTTAGGAATGGGGACACTAAGAACTGTTGGTGTCTTTGGCTCCTCCCTGAGGAACAAGAACATATCTGCTGGTCTTTGAGGACCTCTGTGCAGTACTCTTATGGAGATATGTTGCCCTTGGCATTTGTGGAATATGTTGTCTCTGGCATCGAGCTGCAGAACAGCCAGAAAACCAGGGTCCTTTTGGGAGTGCATGAGAAGTCCCACATGAGGGTGACTTCATTTCCTTACCGTACATATGAGGGTGCACCCCCTAAGTGCCTCAGGTCTTTTGCTGCTGCCACTGCCACAGAATGCTAATGGAACTTGCCTTCTATAGATAGACAGATCTTCCTCTATCCTACTTTAATATCTTCTTATAATTAGTTAGCTTAGAATAGTAAAAGGTAGTTTATTGTAAATCACCCTCCCCTTGTCCCAGATACCTTTTACTAACGCTATGTTGGGCCATGAGGTCTCATAAAGGCATCAAGAGATGTGCCTTCTGCCCAGTGATCATACCAGAGACAGGTGCTTTCATCTGGTGCTTGCTCTGTATGGGCGAGACCCACTCAGTAACCGAAGGTACAATTTGCTGCCGCTTCCCTCCCTGCTCTAGAAGGCAGAGTCATTTCAGGCTCTAGGCTCATCTAGCTTCTCAGTGTGCCTACAGCCTTGATAGCCTGGGCTAATTGATGGTACAGAGACCCCAGCCTCAGCTCAGGTCTTCCTGTGCAGGACCCATGATGAGTTTTACTGCTCTGTCCTCAGTGCCAGCTTTTTATCATGAGCTTGAGACCAGAATCTCTTTGGACTCATGCTGGGAATGAATCTTTCATCTAGCACCAAAGATCAAGTTGGCACCATCTTAAAGGTTTCCTTAGCCCCAGTGCTAACACAGGAAGTGCCCATCTTGCCGCCTGCTCCTCACAAGATGATTTGGCACTATTCTATTCATCTACTGATGCCTCTGCCACAGCTCTACAAGGGCATTCAGAGGTCCATTCAGGTAAAAGGAAGGAGAAGCAGCACATCTCCTCATGAGGCACAAAAAAGAGAGAAAATGAGTGCTCTCTCTTGTATTCTCTGACACACAAGTGCCTCAAAGATTCTCAAATGGCATTTCTTTTCCATGTCCCTGTGGAGCCGAACATCTCAGCACCAAGTAACTTGGACTTCTAACCAGTTCAGATCCCAATAATACTTTGAATCTTTCTGTGTCTGAATCTACTAGCCACCCTACAGCATGCTTTTCCGCTGCTTGACTCTGCACTGAAACTTAATCCTCCAGTCCCAACCCACAGGTGCCTCTGAATATCTAACCCCTTTGGAGATGAACTTTACACAGTCCCCTGAATTAATCTCAGGGCACTGGACCTGTGCTCTTGTCTTAGGTCGAGAAGTCATGGAAATCTACCATAGGCTTTCTTCAGCTACTCATGTGGCTGTACATACAGGACTCTGAAGACCCTTTTGGAGGCTGAGACCAGTCCTGGTACTGACTGCGACACTAGTTCCAGTGCCCCATCTGGCACCAGTCCCCCACTTGGCATTGATACCCTTATAGTACCTATCATTCATCCAGTGCCAAAACAACCTTCCTCATCAGCACTGATGCTGCCACCGAATCCAGTAGATGTGCAGGAGGACCTGCCTATATCTAAGGAATGGGATGAGACTCCTTCAGAATAAACCATCTGAGTCCCCTTTGGAGGAATAATACAGATGGTACGTTCCGTGAAGACCAAACTGGTGTTTCATCTGTTTACATTCCTGACAATCATACTGTTTCAGGGGCTACTGGAAAGAATTTCAGATACATGTCAGCTACAAATGGGTCATGGCACCAGAGAGATCCAATCCCCTGTTTGACATATTACAGGTACAGACTAGTGAGACGTAGTCTCTGCCTCTTATTCTTTGGTGGGCTGAGGATGACAGAACTATTTGGCTATCTCCTTTTTCTTCCTTGGCTGTGTCCAGGTGAGCAGACAGGATGTACACTCTGGCAAACAATGGACATCAAACAACTTTTTCCAGCCAGTTCCCTGGTGGTGTCTGCAGCATTAGAGAAAGTTAGAGGCGGCAAAGTGTCTCTTTCCGCTCCTGACTGAGGGGTGTAAGCTGGGTGCTTTTGGCAGGAGAGCCTACATGTCTAGACCTCCCAAATGGCTGACTACTAAACCATCTTGTCCATCTGCAGTTACACTTTGGGGTGCCATGGGCCTCGTCTTGGAATCTCAACTGGAGGAATAGAAGGAAGTGGCTAAGACCTTGGTCACATGGAGTTGTAAGCTCACAAGATACTCTTAAGACCTGGCTTAGTTTCTCCTCTTACAGCTTCTGGTGCATGATTATTTTGGATCAGTGAATAGTGGACATAATTGATGGTGGATACTCCATCCAGTTCTGCACCAGGCCATTTCACCATTTTCTCCCATCTCATGAGAGAGTCCTGTTGAAAGAGATGGATTCGCTCCTCAAGAAGGGAACCATAAAGGAGTTTCCATAGGAATACTGAGGGAAAGGATTTTAACAGTACCATTTCCTGATTCCCAAGAGCAGCTAATGTCTGAGGTCTATTCTGGATCTCACAAACCTCAGTAGATACATAAGAAGAACGTCTTTTCCATTTCCCTGATTCCCAGGGTCACATAAGGAAGATCAGGTTGGACAGAGCAAACATCATAATAATAGCTGCAACATGGTCTTGTCAGCACTTGTATCCAGATCTCCTGCTGCTGGCCATAGTGCTGCTTTTTATTGGCCTCTGTCTCCAGACTTCTTATCTCAACAGCAAGGAAGGATTCTTCATCCTAGCATAGAGATACTCCACTTGGTAGCTTAGAGGTTAGAGAACCTGGGACTAATGTGAACAGTTCCTGCTCTCAAAGATCTCAAGCCATTCTCTTACAGCTTTCACTTTGAAATGTTATAAATAAAAATGGCAACTGTTGTCTGGGTGGCTGACAAAGGACTCGCTAGATCTCAAGCTGAAGTTCCTTCAATCTTTGAGTACATTTTACAGTTAGTCTCAGGACTTAGTAGTCTTAGCCTCTCCCTGAAGGTCCACGTAGCAGCAATATCTGCTTATCAGAATGTTTTGTTAAGACAAACCCTTCTTTCACTTTGCAGGTTCCTTAAGGACATATTAAATGTTCTACCCCCTCGCCAATTAGAGAGTCCCTGTCGACACAGGATCTAAATCTTGTGCTAGTAAAGCTAATGGGACTCTCCTTATGTGCCTCTAGCCCAGGCTTCTCCCAAGCATATGTCAATCAAAATGGCCTTTCTGATACCAGAGGTTATTGGTAGGAAGATGAGCATGTGAGCTTAGTGCTTGGATCACCGCTCCACCGTGTGCTGTGCTCATAAAGGACAAAATCATCCTGAGGACACATCCCAGCTTCATGCTTAAAGTAGTCTCAGATTTCCATCTATCTTAATCTGTTTCTTTTCTAACACCTCATTCCCACCCAGGGGAAGCAAGCCTCCATACACTAGATATAAGAGGCTACTGTGCTTTACTCGAGGAAAAAAACCCTAAACCCTTTGATTATTTAAATAGGTTCTCCCACATACTACAAATAACCTATTACCAGACACTCTCACAAGACTGTTACTATGTTCCATATATCATCTTAGCTAGGAAAACAGTACCTCGTTTGAAGACCCATTCCACAACTGCCACCTCAGTGTCAGTGGCCCATCTTAGGCTGGCTTCCCCTGGTGGAGACTTGCAAAGAAGCTGTTTGAGAATTCAGTGTATGCTTTCACTAGATGCTTCTCCTTAGACTTAGCATCATGCTTCAGTGCCTGGTTTTGTGTAGCTGTTATATGGTCCATATTTTGCTAAGAACTCCTCACCCACTATTTACCTGGTTGAGCCATGCTTGCTGAACTCCCATAGGTGAGAAGCATATAGGCTGGTAACTACTGTGGTTGAAGAATTAGCTCTCCGTATTCATGCTACTGGCTCTCCTTCCTCTTTGCCATGGAGTAACATCAGGTTCTTCTTCGAGTGATTGCTCACATCCATTCCAGTTAGGTGTGCGCGCTGTGCGTGCACGTTCGTTGGAAACTTTTTACCCTAGCAACTCCAGTGGGCCGGCAGGTCGCCCCCTGGAGTGGCGCCGCTATGGCGCTCGATATATACCCTTGCCGGCCCACCCGCTCCTCAGTTCCTTCTTACCGCCGTGTCGGTCGTTGGAACTGTGGAGCGCGGCATAGCTGTCCTCCACGTCCCTAGCTCTCCTTGTTAACTACCGTTATTATTACAGTTGTTAGTTAGGTCGTTAAGTATAGTTAGTTAATTAGTTGTAGTGTAAATAGTATTGTATATAGTTGTTCGCCGGTCTGGGCTGTAGCCCTACCCGGCACCGGGCTCATGCCTGGTTCGCCGGGCTTTAAGCAGTGTGCGGCCTGTAATAAGCCTATGCCAACCAGCGACCCCCACGACGCGTGTCTGAAGTGCCTGGGGGAATCGCACAGGTCGGACAAGTGCCGCATTTGCAAGGCTTTTAAGCCAAGGACAAAGAAGGAGAGAGACCAGAGACTCAGGACTCTCCTAATGGAGGCGGCACTTGACCCAGCAGCTTCACAGGCCGTGATCTCAACGCCGGCACCGGATCGCACCGGCACCGGAAAGACTCCCCAGCACAGACCTTCCCCGGAACCGGGTGCAGAAGCGAGACCGTCTACGTCTGCTACTCCAGCCAGGCAGACCCAAATGGAGCGCCCGGCATCGACATCGGCCGCGGCGCTACCGGCACCGTCGACTCCGGTACCGCCAAGCTCCCCCTTAAGATCTGGGGTTGAGCTATTGGTCCCATCCACTCTGGAGACCTTCGCCTCGGCACGGGACCTTATTGCCCTAACTGAGTCTACTCAGCCGCCACCCCCGGTACCCATGATGACGGCACCGTCTCGGGACTCGCGCTCGCGATCGAGGTCCCGACGCCACGGTCGCTCGAGATCCCGCCGCCGCTCGCAGTCCCGGCACCGCTCCCCTCGGCGGTACCGGTCGCACTCGCGGCACCGATCGACCTCCAGACGGTCGCGGTCTGACTCCAGCCGTCGATACCGGCACCGAGACTCTAGGAGCCAGTCTCACCGTCACTCACCGCGCCGGTCGACCTCCCGGCACCGAGCTGGTGGCAGGTCCCGGTCGACCTCCCGGCACCACGTCGGTGGCAGGTCCCGGTCCCGATCCCGGCACCGAAGCAGCGGCCGGTACCGATCCAGATCCCGGCACCGAGACAGAACCCGGTCCCGATCCCGGCGCCGCTATGACTCCAAGTACCGATCCCCGGCACCGAGAAGATCTTCGGTGCCGAGCCGCGCAGACCCTTATCAGCCGCGGTCGGCCCCGCCATGGCCTTCTAGACAGCCGTCGGTGTCGTCGCAAGCGGACAGCGTGTATGCGCTGGGCACCGACAGGCAGGCGGCATTGTTTCAGGACCCTCCGCAACAGGACCAGGGTCCGCAGCAGTGGGGGTTTTGGACACCCTGGGCATACCATCAAGCCCAGGGCCCCCAACAGCTTCCTGCTAGGCCTGCAACGGCGGAGCACAGGGTGCCAGAGGCTTCGTTGTCTCGCCCCCCTCCCTCCCCTGATGGAGAGGAAGGATCGAAGCAGCAAGACCCTGGTCTTGCTCCTGAGACAGAGGCAAGAGCTGAGGGGGACCCCCCACTGGACACTTTCTTGCCAGGGGTCTCCTCATCCTCCTCCCCCGACGAAGCGGTGGCTGGCACTTCCTCCAGTAGCCCTCCTCCGCTAGATCTCAGGGCACACCAAGACCTCCTTAGGCGAGTAGCACAGAATCTGAGCTTGCAAGCCGAGGAGGTCTCTGAGATCGAGGACCCCATCGTCACCATCCTCTCATCCGATGCTCCCACCAGGGTCGCCCTACCCTTCATTAGGACGATCCAGGCCAACGCCAATACAATCTGGCAGTCACCGGCCTCCATCCCCCCTACGGTGAGGGGCCTCGAGAGGAAGTACATGGCCCCCTCCAAGGGCTACGAGTACCTCCACGTCCACCCGACACCGTGTTCCCTGGTGGTGCAGTCGGTGAATGAGAGGGAGCGCCACGGACAGGAAGCTCCAGCCCCCAAATCCAAGGAGGCCAGGCGTATGGACCTCCTCGGCCGCAAGGTCTATTCGGCTGGGGCCCTTCAGCTCAGGGTTTCAAATCAGCAAGCCCTGCTCAGCAGATATGCTTTTAACTCATGGGTGGCAGCGGATAAATTCAAAGAGCTGCTGCCACAGGAGGCCCGCCAAGAATTTGCGGCCATTCTGGACGAGGGCAAGAAGGTTGCACGAACCTCGTTGCAAGCTTCTTTGGACGCTGCAGACTCGGCTGCCCGCACCCTCGCCTCGGGGGTAACGATGCGCTGCATCTCCTGGCTTCAGGTCTCTGGCCTTCCACCGGAGCTCCAATACACCATCCAGGACCTCCCGTTCGAAGGCCAGGGCCTGTTTTCAGAAAAGACAGACCCCAGACTGAAAAGTCTCAAGGACAATCGGGTCATTATGCGCTCCCTCGGGATGCACACGCCAGGAACGCAGCGCAGACCCTTCCGGCCACAGCAGCAACAGCAGCGCAGGCCATACCCCCAGTTCCGCCAACGGCAGGACCTCAATAGGCGCCGTGGCAGGAATGGAAGGCGTAGACATTCGGGGAACCGGGGGGGCAGAATCAAAGCTCCTCTAAGCCCCCGCCTGGGCCCAAGCCTTCGTTTTGAAGGTGCGCCCGAGGGCGCAGTAACAGTTTTCCCCACGGATCCTTCCCCCCCGTTTTCCAACCGCCTTTCGTTTTTCCTCCCGGCGTGGACCCAAATAACATCGGACCGCTGGGTCTTACGCACGGTGCAGACGGGATACCGCCTGCAGTTTATATCATTTCCTCCTTCCCGCCCCCCTTCCTCGTCCCTCTTCAGGGACCCCTCTCACGAGCAATTCCTTCGACAGGAGGTACAAGCACTCCTCAACAAAGGAGCTATAGAGGCGGTTCCGGAAAACGAGAAAGGCAAGGGGTTTTATTCCTGCTACTTTTTGATCCCCAAGGCCAAGGGAGGCCTCAGGCCTATCCTCGATCTGCGAGAGCTCAACAAATACCTAGTGAAGTTGAAGTTCCGCATGGTATCCCTGGGGACCATTATCCCATCCCTGGATCCAGGAGACTGGTACGCCGCCCTCGACATGCAGGACGCTTATTTTCACATTGCCATTTGGCCACACCACAGACGTTTCCTTCGATTCGTGGTGGGCCGCCTTCACTACCAATTTGCAGTCCTCCCATTTGGCCTTTCTACGGCCCCGTGGGTATTCACAAAATGCATGGCCGTCGTTGTGGCACATCTTCGGTGCAGTCGTATCCACGTGTTCCCTTACCTAGACGATTGGTTAATTCGGGGCACGTCGGAACTACAGGTTTGCAGCCACGTCCGCAGGATCACTGGCCTGTTTGCTACCTTGGGCCTCATGATCAACATAGACAAGTCCACCCTGCTCCCCACGCAGAGGGTGGAGTTCATCGGGGCCGTCCTGGACTCCACCGTGGCCAGGGCTCTTCTGCCGTTACCGAGGTTCCAGGCGTTGTCGGCGATCGTTCAGCGATTGCGGGCAGCCCCCTTAACATCAATACGGACATGTCTAACCCTGTTAGGTCACATGGCAGCATGCACATTTGTGACCGGTTACGCTCGGCTCCGCATGAGGCCCCTCCAGTTGTGGCTCATCGCACATTACCGGCCGGCAAGGCAACCACTAGACATGCTGATCACAATCCCCCAGGGGGTGTTAGATTCTCTCGGCTGGTGGCTAGACCAGTCCGTAGTGTGTGCGGGGCTCCCTTTCCACCCACCCCAGCCTTCGGTGTCCCTAACGACGGATGCCTCAGATCTCGGCTGGGGGGCCCACCTGGGATCCCTGAGAACACAGGGCCTGTGGTCCCCGCAGGAGGTGAAGCTACACATCAACATGCGGGAGTTGAGAGCGGTCCGCCTTGCTTGTCAAACGTTCTGTCACCAGCTTCGGGGTCGTTGTGTCGCGGTGTTTACCGACAACACGACGACCATGTACTATATCAACAAGCAGGGCGGCACCAGATCATCTCCCCTATGTCACGAGGCGATGCGACTCTGGGACTTTTGTGTAGCCCACTCCATTCACCTCACGGCTTCCTTCCTCCCCGGAGTACGGAACACGCTGGCGGACCGCCTGAGCAGATCCTTCCTCTCACACGAGTGGTCCCTTCGCCCGGACGTCGCCCTCTCAATCTTTCAGAGGTGGGGTTATCCCCGTGTGGACCTCTTCGCGTCCGGAGGGAACAGGAAATGCCAGGCGTTCTGCTCCTTTCAGGGCAGGGAGCCTGGGTCTATTGCGGATGCCTTCCTTATTCCGTGGACGACCCACTTGTACTACGCGTTTCCCCCGTTCCCACTAGTCCACAGGGTCCTTCTGAAGGTGCGCAGGGACAGGGCTCGCGTGATCATGGTAGCCCCGGCGTGGCCCAGACAACATTGGTACCCCATGTTGCTGGACCTGGCCATAGCCGACCCAGTTCCCCTGCCCCTTCACCCGGACCTGATCACCCAGGAACACGGGTCTCTCTGTCACCCGGACCTGCAGTCGCTGCACCTAGCGGCGTGGTTCCTGCGTGGCTGACCAGTTCTGAACTGCGTTGCTCCACCCCGGTACGGGAGGTACTCTTGGGCAGCAGGAAGCCTTCCACTAGAGCGACATACTCGGCCAAGTGGAAGCGTTTCTCCTGTTGGTGTGTGGAGAAAGGTCTCCGCCGTATGGAAGTTTCGTTGGCCAATATTTTAGACTATATTTGGTCCCTCAAACAACAGGGCCTGGCGATATCGTCTTTGCGGGTCCACCTGGCAGCTATCTCCACCTTTCACCCGGGTGGGGATGGCCGCTCCGTTTTTTCTCACCCGACGGTGACTAGATTCCTGAAGGGGCTGGAACGTTTGTACCCTAACGTCCGACTCCCTGCTCCAACCTGGGATCTTAACCTGCTGTTGTCTCGGCTCATGGGGTCCCCCTTTGAGCTGTTAGCTACTTGCTCCCTACTCTATCTCTCTTGGAAGACTGCCTTTCTAGTAGCTATCACCTCAGCTAGACGGGTGTCGGAACTCCGGGCTCTCGTGGTAGACCCCCCGTATACAGTCTTCCATAAAGATAAGGTGCAGCTGAGGCCACACCCTGCCTTTCTCCCCAAGGTGGTCTCAGCCTTCCACATCAACCAAGAGATATTCCTCCCGGTTTTTTTCCCGAAACCTCACTCTTCAGGCAGGGAGCAACAGCTCCACTCGCTTGATGTCCGTAGGGCTCTCGCGTCCTATGTGGAGAGGACCAAACCGTTCCGCAAATCCCCCCAGCTTTTCGTGGCAGTAGCGGACCGCATGAAGGGGCTTCCCATCTCCTCGCAGAGGTTATCCTCATGGGTAACGTCCTGTATCAGGACCTGCTATGAGCTGGCCCACGTTCCTACGGGCCGTGTGACTGCGCATTCTACCAGGGCGCAGGCGTCGTCGCTGGCTTTCCTCGCCCGTGTGCCCATCCAGGAAATCTGTCGGGCAGCGACCTGGTCGTCGGTCCACACCTTTGCTTCCCACTACGCCCTGGTCCAGCAGTCAAGAGAGGATGCGGCCTTCAGATCTGCAGTGCTCCATGCCGCTACTTCTCACTCCGACCCCACCGCCTAGGTATGGCTTGGGATTCACCTAACTGGAATGGATGTGAGCAATCACTCGAAGAAGAAAAGACGGTTACTCACCTTTGTAACTGTTGTTCTTCGAGATGTGTTGCTCACATCCATTCCACACCCGCCCTCCTTCCCCACTGTCGGAGTAGCCGGCAAGAAGGAACTGAGGAGCGGGTGGGCCGGCAAGGGTGTATATCGAGCGTCATAGCGGCGCCACTCTAGGGGGCGACCTGCCAGCCCACTGGAGTTGCTAGGGTAAAAAGTTTCCGACGAACGTGCACGCGCGGCGCGCACACCTAACTGGAATGGATGTGAGCAACACATCTCGAAGAACAACAGTTACAAAGGTGAGTAACCGTCTTATACTGTAGTTTGGAAGAAGGAACTGGGGCAATTCCTTATGTAGCGTAGGGTGGCGATGTCACTCATAGACGAGAACTCTCGTGCACCTGCCCGTGGAGGTGGTTTTGCAAAGTAGCTTGACACCAGCGGTGCCACATTGCAGTGAACTGTACAGAGGTAGCTCTTGAACACTTACTGATAAGTGATCTTTCACATTACTGTGCAGGCAGAGAAGAAAGCTGGAACTAAATGTGAAAGAAATTTCTTTGGCTTTGGCTGTGACTATGTGATAGGCCAGAAGTGACCAGGGCTGAGATTGGAGGAGCTGTTGATCTTCCCTCTTTCTCCATGGTTTCACAACAGAGGAAGATATGGAAGGATCAGATTAGCAGTGGTGCTTGCAAAATGCATGCTGTCATTGGATGTGTATTTGGGAAAGGGGATAAAAATAGGAAATTCTAAAACTTATTTCTGTATTCAGCTTAAGCTGTATAACAACTTTTGCTTTTTAGCCTCTTTCCAGATTTGTTTTTATAATGTAAATTGCTTTAGAGTTTCACAACTTTAGTTTTTTTTCTAAACGTGATTTGTAGCTGGACCACAGTTGTTGCTGAAAGAGTAGCAGGTCTCGTCTCATAAGAAATGGGATAAAAAAGAAATGTAAATAGCCAAGGAAATTAATTTATTCTGAGTATATAAAAGACCTCCATAACTACTTCCTTAGTATTTTTTTCCAGCTACAAACTGCTTTTTAGTGAAAAGAGACATTTCTTTTAACATACTAAAGCAACTGGTTTTGTAAAACTTACTAGTTGTAAACACCTGTTGGACTGGTGTATTTTCATGAGGTCAATGGTTGAAAGCCTTGGGCTTCACAGTGAGACTTGAGTCAGTGTCCCAGGAATGTGCATTTGTTATAGCTTATTGACTAAATGGTGTATGACTTCGGTTCACCAGGAGAATCTATATCAAAGGACATGTTTTACTTTCTATGTCTGTGTCCAAAATACAGAAGATACGGCGAGTTTAAACTCTGCTGTGTATCATGACTATAAATCTGTTTTTCATCCCTGCATTATTCCAGTCCCTCTCTAGAGGGCAATCTTCTACCATAGAAAAAGCAGGCTGAGGCAAACTGAATATTTGGATTTTTATTTTTTTTAATTTTCATTTTCTCAGGTATTCCTGTAAATTATCAGGATGTGGCATCAATTGATCCAGAGTATGCAAAGAACTTGCAGTGGATTTTAGATAATGATATCAGTGATCTTGGGCTGGAACTGACCTTCTCTGTCGAGACTGATGTGTTTGGAGCAATGGAAGAAGTGCCTTTGAAACCAGGGGGTGCAAGTATTCTTGTTACACAAGACAACAAAGTGAGTGTTCAGGTTTATCCAGAAGTTACTGATAAGAACAATTTAACTGACCTATGAGTGAGTAGAAGCATAAATTATGTACCTAAAGTAATCATACCCACAATTTTAAAAAGTAGCTGGCAAAATGGTCCCCGTTTGTATATGTCAGTAAATTGGACTCTTCTGAAGAAAGTTCTTTAAACAGCTCTCGGAAATTGTCTGTCTGTCTCTTTTGTTGGAGTTTTTATGAAGAAAATCAAGGTAGAACTCAAATGAAAGACTTTTTAGAAGTGACATCATACTATACTGTACATGGTCAAGCTCTTGGCGGAGGGTGGGGTGTGGGAGGAGGGGGAGTATTAACAAGGAACACCTGTGTGCTTTTCAAAAATACAGCTGTAGGTAATGTTGCTTAAGTGTTGCAAAATTCACTGTTAAACATGGCCGGTTTACTAAACAGTGGAGTGTTTAAGGTGTGTTGGGACAGAGAAGTGCAAAGCACCCAAAACTCCATTTGAAGTCAGTAGGAATTGTGCTGCTCAGCTACCCAGACAGTTTGGTCTTAACATTATCATTGAACAAAACACGATGCAAATTCATTCACTAAACAGAAAGGAATAGGATTTTGAAATAAACTTATTAGGCCTTTCATCTTTCAACAGTTCCAGGCTTATTTTATGAGCCATAAACAAAGTTTAACAATATAACATTTTGATCTATGTAAAGCAGAAGCTGACAGAATTATAATTGGGTTAAAATCTGTGTGCTAGCGCAGTTGGGCCTAATACTTAAACACAGTACTAAAGCAAAGTCTGTTTCTGTTCTCTGTGTTAAATATTTTGTAAACAACTTGCTGCTGCTTGTGCTACAGAAAAACTAAACCTAAATTAAATATGTACTGTATACCCTGTGGCTATAAACCCCTGAAAATTGAATGATATAGTGAAATCTAAAGAGAATTTCTTTGGAAAAGATATAAAGTAATGTAGACTTCTAAAATTTAGTACTGTGATTTTATGTTTCATGCTCTGCCTACATGAGAAAGTCATTAATCTGTGGTGTGTAATTACCATAACAAGGGTTAAAATAGTATCCTTTGCCCAGCCTCTTTTTAAAAATTTAGTTCTAAATTATGATATAACTTACCTTTTTATTGAATTTTGTCCTTCATTCAATAGCTCAGTGTATTCTTCATGCAGTCTTTAATGTTCAGTATCTGGTAATATGCCTTCATGCTACTGACACTTCAGAAATTTACCATTTGTGTTTTCTTCTTTAATCTTTCCATATGTATTAAATGGTTATGTCGTGGTGGGTCTGTTACCAGTATAAGCACACTGTATATGAATAGATTTTAAAGGAAACTGTGCTCAGTTTATTCAATATAGTGGTCTGAAAGTTTCCATGAGAAGCATTTCCAGCCATGTATAAATTGTTTAGTATATATGAAAATAGTTTTAATCAGTTTTATTTGTGACATTGAGAGTATGGGAGTCCAGCATATAATCCTTTTCCGTATTAAGCAAACGAGCATCAATATAGTTGGTGTTAAAACTTTTAACACTTCGTAGAAGAGTCAAGCAGACATTGTTCCAATCAAATTCTGTACTTCCTTTGCACTGGTTCTGACTTCAGCATACTATGTGTATTATATGTATACATAAATTGCATGTATTTATCTAGCTTTTTGTTGGTAAGATATTCGGCTGTTATATTGGCAAATGACCACTTGGTGTCATCATTTATTTTAAAATTTTCTTGTTTCTGGAACTTTGACAGTGAATCCTTACATGCATAATCTTCCTTTCTATCAGGGCAGACATGTCATTCAGATAACTAACATGCATTTTATGAGACTGATTCTCCACTGTCTTGTACCATTTAGAGTTGGTTTTCCACCCCCTTTTCACAGGTGTAAATGACTACACAATGCAAGTCAGTGGAGATTTGGCCCCTTTATTAATATTATAAATGGATGGAGTCAGGGAACAAATTCACTGTTGCTTTCTTCCAATCTCTTTTAAATTCTTGTAGTATAATATATATTCTTAGTTTAATATATCCCACAATAATTTGTGGTTTCAGTGTTGCCATTATAAAGTCTATTGTCAGTTTACAATGCTCTTTTCAATTTGAACGAAGTTGGAAATTTGCTAACATGTCATCCCTAATCTAATATTTAAGTTCTTCTGTTTGACTTATCCTACAAGAATTTTACATATTTTAGTTGATAGTTTTTTGTATATTTGCTTTATAAATATTCTCATACTACCTCCACTACATGCTCAACTCTGACATGAAGAGATCACCTCTAGAGGTGATATTTCTATTCCCTTCTTGCCCTTAGCACCTTTTGATGTTGCTAATTGTTATGATGATTTTTGAAATATGGATGTTAGTCTCTTGGGAATGGGGGGATTATCAAACTATTTAATGACACGGTCATACAAACAGCAGTTAGAGGGCAATGACTTTTTTGCTCTACTGATAGCTAGACTCAGTCTAATGCAGGAGTGGGCAAACTTTTTGGCCGGAGGGCCACATCTGAGTATGGAAATTGTATGGTGAGCCATGAACGCTCATAAAATTGGGGGTTGGGGTGCGGGAGGGGGTGAGAGCTCCAGCTGGGACCTCTGGGTTGGGGCTGAGGATGAGGGGTTGGGGGTGCAGGAGGGTGCTTTGGGCTGAGACTGAGAGGTTCAGAGGGCAAGAGGGGATCAGGGCTGTGGCAGGGGGTTGGAGTGCAAGAGGAGGTAAGGGGTGCAGGTTCCGGGTGACGCTTACCTCAGGCAGCTCCCCGAAGCAGCGGCATGATCACCCTCCAGTTTCTACGTGGTGGGGCTGCCAGATGGCTCTGCATGCTGCCCTGTCCACAGGCACCACTCCTGCAGCTCCCTTTGGCTGTGGTTTCCGTTCCATGAGAGCTGTGGGGGTAGCACTTGGGGCGGGGTCAGCGTGCGGAGCCCCTTGGCTGCCCCTCCGCATAGGAGCCAGAGGGGAGACGTGCCACTGCTTCCTGGAGCCATGTATAGCAGGGCAAGCCCCCAACCCCTTTCCCTGGCGGGAACTCGAGGGCCAGATTAAAATGTCTTGGGGGCCGGACACGGCCCTCGGGCCTAGATTGCCCACCCCGGTCTAAGGATACAGAGTCCTTGACTTTTAAATCATGTGCCAGTTCTTGGACATACCTATTCAGTAAATATTTTCTTAATGACCTGTATTTGTACTGTGTAACTTAATGACTCTGGCAGATTTAAAAAATGCCTTTTTTAAAAAAAGATCCAAAGTAAGTAATAACTTTATACTGCAGTCTTTCTTCTCCAATAAGTTTAGAATATTTTTCTGTAGTCTATGTTGTAATTTTTTTTGTAATTTAAGAATAAACAATTGTCCTTTTCTAAAACTTGTACTAACATCTGTCAGAGGAGGGAAGTTCAGTCTCTGAAGAAATTCATTAGTGTGTGTCCCATAGAGGGGTACCTGTTGAAAAGTGTTATCATCCCAAGCAATTCATAAAGTCATGGGGCACAAAGGGAAAAAAAAATGCTAATCCAGTCCAGTAGAAGAGGAATGTCAACTGAGAATGACACATACTTATTTAAAACAAAAATTAGTTCAGCAGATAAAACCTGAAGAAATTTATATGGATGGTGTTGAAAATAGGATATACAATTTCAATAAAATAGTCTGTGTGGCTATCCAACAATGACAACTCACAGGGTCATGTGCTCTCATGTGGCTTCATAATATGATCTGTGAGGAGCAAGATCATGAACAAATGTCACACAGGAGTGTGCATGCTCACACTGAAGTCTCAGCATGATGCTTGACCCTTTTTTCAATCACTTTTTCGCACCTGGCTTCCTCAAAGTGTTAACTTTTATTGATAGTTGTTCTCTATTCAGTCTATTCTGTCCTTGGCTGTGTCTTCAAATGTATTGTTCTTTATGCTGCATGAGGTGAGTTTCTGCTTATGGGTGTCTCTTTGAAGTATTTTGTTGTCCACCCATACTGTGCTTTCAAGAGCAACACTCCAGAAAACAAAAGTTTTCTATGAGCTATGTTGTTGCCCACTCTGATAACATGATCTGTCAATCTAAGCTGAGTTTTGATCATTTACTTGGCCTCAACTGGCCTCAATTACTGTTTTGTTCTTTCAAGGATATTAATGTTTGAGACTGTCTTGCCAGTCAACTTTCAGAATAGAGTGGAGGCAGCATGTGTGACATTCTTCAAGTTGCTTAATGTGTCTGTGGTAAATTGTCTGTGTTTCACACCTGTCTAAAAGGGATGCTATTACTGCTGCATTGGGTATTATCAGTTTTGTTAAAGGCTTGGCTACACTGGAGAGTTGCAGCGCTGGTGGTGGGTTTACAGCGCTGCAACTTACTCACTGTCCACACTTGCAAGGCACATACAGCACTGCATCTCCCTGGCTGCAGCGCTGGCTGTACTCCTGCTCTGCCTGGGGTATAACGATTGCAGTGCTGGTGATGCAGCGCTGCTCCGCCAGTGTGGCCACCAAAAGCACTGTAATTGGCCTCCAGAGGTATTCGGAGGTATCCCAGAATGCCTGTTCAGCCACTCCCAACAGTGCTGCAAATGCTGCAAATGTGGCCACACTGCAGCGCTGGTAGCTGTCAGTGTGGCCACGCTGCAGCACTTTCCCTACACAGCTGTATGAAGACAGCTGTAACTCCCAGCGCTGTACAGCTGCAAGTGTAGCCATACCCTAAGTGTTGGATGGTGTGCTGGGTGAGTATCCTATGGCAAAGTCTTCTGAAGGCCTGGCTTTGCTTTTATATTCGACTTCAGCTTTCATGATCGAGCGAACCATCTGTTAAGATAGTATTGCCCAGGTATGTAAAGTTATTGACAGTCTTTGGCTTAACAATCAGTGGCGATATTTGGCTGGTGGTTGGTCAAAAGAAGGCTTGTTTTTTGTTTTTTTTTTTTTCCAGGCTGATAGTGAGTTGAAACTGTTTAGTTGCCTCAGAGAACCTTGTCAAGGATAAGCTGTAGATCGTTATCACTATGGTTAAGTAGTGCACAGTCATCCACAAAAAGGGCTTCCTGTATGAGTTCCTCAAGAATTTTTATATTTGCAGTAAGCCTTTGGAAATGGAAGAGTTTTCCATCAGTTCCATACCTTACGTAGATGCCCTTTGGAAGGCTGGTCTTTGCATAATTCAGAACTGCTATAAAGAGGAGACGAAAAAGGGCCAGGGCCAGTGCCAGCATACAGGCTTGCTTCACTCCATTATATATGGGAAATTGTTTAAAAGGTCACTGTCTGAGAGGGCTTGACCAGTCATGTCTTTGTGAAATTGATATATGATGTTGGCAGATTTGGTGGAGCAGCCAAACTTTTCTAGAATTTTCCAGAGGCCGTTTCTGCTCACAGTACCGAATGTTATTTTTAGGTCAATGAAGACAGTGTACAGTTCTGTGTTTTTGTTCATTTTTTTTTTTTCCCCTGAATCTGTCTCTCAACAAAAGCCAGGTCTGGTGCCCTGACCTGATCTAAATCCACAGTGACTCTCTGGTAGAAACGTATCTGATACTGTTTTGACAAACTGAGCAAAATATGAGTGTTGAGAATTTTGCTACTAACAGATAGCAGGGAAATACCCCGGTAGTTACCACAGTCAGAGTTAATGCTTTTATTTTTGTATAGAGTAACTGATTGTATCTTTGAAGCCCTGAGGAATTTGCTTGGCTTCCCATCTTTGATTTCATGTAGATAAGTGACAGCATTTAGGCCTGCAAGTTTTAAAGATTTCATCTAGTATGTCATCTTTGCCAGGTGTTTACCGGACTTCATTTGTTTGATAGCTCTTTGCACTTCCTCAGTGGTAGGTATTTGGGCGATTTCTTCATATATGGGGTCAATTCCTCTAGCACCTGTTGGTTGATAGTAAAGGGTGATTCCGTGGCTCAGTGAAGTGTTGTACTCATCTTTCAGAGATGCCTCACTTGTCCTTAATTAAGGTAGATCCACCTGAATTCTTTAGTGGAGAGGGTCCAGATTTTGATGGACATAAATAGCTTTCAGGGAATCCTGAAACAATGTTATGCTAGTATTGACATAATGCAATATTTCTTCTGCTTTCTTTTCCCACCAGTTTTCCTGTAGGAACGAATGCAGTCTTTAACCCTTGGCTTGCAGGTACTTGAATTTATCTTTCTTTAATGTTGATTTTTGTCATTTTGTCAAGACATACACATCATTCTTTTGCTTGAGGATTTTTTCATTGAACCAGTCCTGGTGCCATCTTTGATTTATGGCTAGAACATCTTCTGAGGCTTGAAGAATGGCTGATTTGAATATATTCCACTTTTACAGTACATTATTGGTTGATGTAATGTTATCAAACTTTCCCCTAAGTCTTCCCTTAGTTTTTCTTGAAGAAATGGATGTCTCTGCTTTGCTATGTTCAATTTTAGATTTAATATCTTCAGCTGAGGGGCAGCAGCATGTAATTTAAAAATGATTCTGATCATTGTATGTTGAGTCCAACTATTCGTCCCTTGCATTGCTCTGGTGATATTAGTGCCACTTTGCCATATAATGACAGTCATTCAGGTGTCAGTACTTTGATCTCCAGTGCATCCAAGAGGTTTTATAATTGTCTGCTTGCTTAAATACTGTGTTTGTAATAGAGTTCATGCTCAGCACACTTGCTGAAGTAGGAGACTATTGCTGTTCATTTTTCCAACTCCATTGGTCTTTATTACTGTTCCAAGCCTCGCTATCTTTCCCTACTCTGGTATTAGTCTCCCATGGATAAATCTTTCAGTGACTTCAGAAAGCTGCTTCTAATGGCAAAATAAATGCCATAAATCCTTTCTTCCTCTGCTGTTTTCCCTTTCCAAAAGATTAGCCACCTCCTAGTTCAGCGAGCCCCAAACTTTTGACAGTTGTGCCCCCCCCCTCCCGTCTGCATCCCTCCGTCTACCTATAGCTGAGAGTGGGGATGTGGCTTGGAAGTAGGGAGGGGGGAGACACAGACAGGGTAAGGGGGCCAAAGGTGGGGCTGCAGCTGGGGGGTGGGTCTGGGGCTGAGAGCGGTGCCGAGGCTGGGTACGGAAGCAGAGCTTCAACTGGGCTGTAGGGGGGACCAGCAGCTGGCCCATGGCCAGGTGCTGCTCTGCTCCCAGCCTTACCCCTAGCCTTCACCCTGGGCCAGGAATGGAGCTGTGTCCAATGGGCGAGGCTGGTGGGGAGACCAGGAGCAGAGCCACACCAAGGCTGGCAATGGGGCCAAGGCACAGGGCCAGGAGCCAGGGATATGGCTGGGGGCTGGATGGCACTCCCTCCCTGCCTCTGTGGGGGCTGCTCTGGGCCCTGTTGTGCCTGCTCTGGATGTTCCTCTATGCCCCCTAGAGGGGCACACCCCACACTTAGGAACTCGGACAGAAGTCCCCATTCTGGAGCCTTCTTCTCCAAGTCATCTTTTGCTGAGGGCAGCCATATTGATGCTCCATCTTGCAAGTTCCCTTGCAATTAATAATGTACACATTTCAGGTCTTGATGTGGTGTTATCTATTAGAGTCCCTATGTTCCATATCCCCATGGTGAGAGCTCTTGTTTTGCGTACAGAATGACCTCGTGTGTGGATGATCCACCAGATGTGGTAAACTGTCCAGATTAGAGTTGGGCAGGCATTATTATGGCACTTTTGCTAGCCTCTTCCTTTATGGGGGTGAGCAGTGCTGTCTTAAAAGGGGCTATTCAGTCACCTAGGATGTTGCCTGACATCCTTGGTGCCAAGGATGAAGGTTTGTGTCTGACTTCCAGTATTCACCTACACCTGACACTTCACCACTTGGCATTGCTGGAGGACTTCCTTTCTATGATGCATGAAAGGCAATCTTGGTCTCTTGGCTGCTGAAGTCAAAGACCAGTGACTTGAAGGGTCATAAAGACTGGTAACTTCATTAGCTACATTGGATAGCCACTGATGTCTTTTGTGTCTTGTCAAGCAGTGCATATTTCATGGAATGTCCCTGCAGTACCTTTCCCTCTGTTGAACCAAAAGGACTCCTCTGCCCTGTCCACCAAAGCAGACTTAGTACAGATTCATAAAGTCCAAGTCCAGAAGGGATCATTGTGATTGTGTAGTCTGACCTCCTACATAACACAGGCTGTAGAACTAGAGCATATGGTTTTGATTTAAAAAATTTCAGTGATGGACAAGACACCATGACTTTTTGGTAAGTTGTTCCAATGGTTAATTACTCTCATTGTACTTTACATCTTACTTTCAGTCTGAATTTGTCTAGCTTCACTTCCAGCCATTGGATCATGGTGTACCTTTCTCTGTTAGATTGAAGAGCGCGTTATTAAATATGTTCCCCATGTAGGTACTTACAGACTGTAATCAAGTCATCACTTAAACTTCTCTTTGTTAAGCTAAATAGACTCAAGGAGCTCAGTCGCTATGAGGAAAGTTTTCTGATCCTTCAGAGATTCTTGTGGCTCTTCTCTGAAGCCTCTCAAATTTATCAACCTTCTTGAATGGTGGATACCAGAACTGGACATGGTATTCAGCCGCTGAGGTGAAATAACCTCTCTGCCTCTACTTGAGATTCCCCTGTTTATGCATCCAAGGACTACATTAGCCCTTTTGGCCACAGCGGCACACTGGGAGCTCATGTTCAGCTAATTATCCACCACAACCCTCAAATCCTTTTCAGTGTCTTCCCAGGAGAGAGCCTTCCATTATGTAAGTAAATGTTTACATTTAGCCCTGTTAAAGTGCATCTTGTTTGCTTGTGCCCAGTTTACTAAGCGATGTAGACTGCTCTTTATCAGTAACCTGTCCTCTTCACCATTATTTACCACTCCCCAATTTTTGTCATCTGCAAACTTTATCAGTTATTTTGTTTTATTCCATGTTTAATAAGTACATTATAGTAAGAGTCAAGAACTTATCCCTGCTGTACCTCACTAAAAACACTCATTTTATTATTTCCTGTGTACAGATACATTTTGAGACCTATCAGTTAGCCAGCTTTTAATTAATTTAACGAGTGACAGGTACATTTTATATATTTCTAGTTTTTTATCAAAATGTCATGTTGGGACTAAGTCAAAGTATACTACATCAACACTATTGCCTTAATCAAGCAAACTTGTAATCTCATAAGAAAAAGATATCCAGTTAGTTTGATAGACTCTGTTTTCCATAACCCATGTTGGTTGATGTTAGTTATGTTACCCTTCTTTCCCATATCAACTGTTCTCCTATCGTGCCCAGGGTCAATGTCAGACGGACAGGCCTATAATTACCTGGGTCATCCTGTTTCTTTTTAAATATTGAAACATAATGAGCTTTCTTCCAGTCTACTGGGACTTCCCTGGTATGTTAGCTTACTGAAAATCATTATTACCAATCCAATGAGCTCTTCAGCCAGCTTTTTAAGACCCTTGGATGCAGGTTGTCTGGAACTGCTGATTTAAAAATGTCAAACTTTAATAGCTGCTGTTTAACATCCTCCTTGTATGCAATTTTTTTATAGCCACCTTCTCTTCCCTGTTAAATCAGTTTTGTGGTTTTGCTTTTTAAAACCATTATGGCCTTCATCCTCAACTGAGGGATTGTAGCTTTTTGGACATCTAGAAAAGTGTTGTTAAGCCATTCCCAGTCCCATGCATATTGGAAATGAGTATTTCCAGAGGTGTCTGTCTCTCCATAGGTTCCCTCAACCTGGTTTAGCCTGCCATTCAGTGGTGTCCTTGGAAGAGACTGGAATCTTGGTTTACTTAAGTACATCTTCACCCTTCTCCTTTTGCAGGCACTTCACAAACATTTAACTAATCATTCATCTCACTCTTACGTTACTACTACTTTTACCCTGAAAAGAGAATTTCTTCCAGTTTTGAAGAGACTACTAATTCCTGTTAGAATAAAGTATAAGGGATTTCTTTGAAATTGGGCAGCTTCTCAAAATAGGGATATTTTTTAAATGTTGTCATTTTAGACTTACAGTAGAACCTCAGAGTTACGAACACCTCGGGAATGGAAGTTCTTCTTCGAGTGATTGCTCACATCCATTCCAGTTAGGTGTGCGCGCCGTGCGTGCACGCTCGTCGGAAACTTTTTACCCTAGCAACTCCAGTGGGCCGGCAGGTTGCCCCCTAGAGTGGCGCCGCCATGGCACCCGATATATACCCCTGCCGGCCCACCCGCTCCTCAGTTCCTTCTTACCGCCGTGTCGGTCGTTGGAACTGTGGAGCGCGGCATAGCTGTCCTCCACGTCCCTAGCTCTCCTTGTTCTACCGTTGTTAGTTAGTGGTTAAGTATAGTTAGTTATATAGTTTATAGTGTAAATAATATTGTACATAGTTGTTAGCCGGTTTGGGCCATAGCCCTTCCTGGCACCCGGCACCAGGCTCATGCCTGGTTCGCCGGGCTTTAAGCAATGTGCAGCCTGTAAGAAGCCTATGCCGACCAGCGACCTTCACGACGCGTGTCTAAAGTGCCTGGGGGAATCGCACAGGTCGGACAAGTGCCGCATTTGCAAGGCTTTTAAGCCCAGAACAAAGAAGGAGAGAGACCAGAGACTTAGGACTCTCCTAATGGAAGCGGCACTTGACCCAGCAGCTTCGCAGACCGTGATCTCTACACCGGCACCGGATCGCACCGGCACCGGAAAGACTCCCCGGCACCGGGTGCAGAAACAAGACCCTCGAAGTCTGCAACTCCATCCAGGCAGACTCGAGTGGAGTGCCCGGCATCGACATCTGCCGCGGTGCTACCGGCACTGTCGACTCCGGGCCCGGTGGGTCCATCAAGTCCGGTCCCGCCGAGCTCCCCCATAAGATCTGGGGTTGAGCTATTGGTCCCATCGACTCCAGAGACCTTCGCCTCGGCACGGGACCTCATTGCCCTGACTGAGTCAACTCAGCCGCCACCCCCGGTACCTCTGGTGCGGGTAGCGTCCAGGGGCAAACCCATGATGAAGGCCCCGTCTCGGGACTCACGCTCGCGATCGAGGTCCCGACGCCACGGTCGCTCGAGATCCCGCCGCCGCTCTCAGTCCCGGCACCGCTCCCCTCGGCGGTACCGGTCGTACTCGCGGCACCGATCGGCCTCCAGACGGTCACGGTCTGGTTCCAGCCGCCGATACCGACACCGGGACTCTAGGAGCCAGTCTCGCCGTCGTTCAGCGCACCGGTCGACCTCCCGGCACCGAGCTGGTGGCAGGTCCCGGTCCCGGTCGACCTCCCGACACCGCGTCGGTGGCAGGTCCCGGTCCAGATCCTGGCACCGAAGCAGCGGCCGGTACCGGTCCAGATCCCGGCACCAAGACAGAACCCGGTCCCGATCCCGGCACCGGTATGACTCCCGGTACCGGTCCCCGGCACCGAGAACATCTTCGGTGCCGGACCGCGGAAACTCTTACCAGCCGCGGTCGGCCCCTCCATGGCCTTCCAGACAGCCGTCGGTGTCATCACAGGCGGACAGCATATACGCGCTGGGCACCGACAGACAAGCGGCTCTCTTCCAAGACCCTCCGCAACAGGACCATTGTCCGCAGCAGTGAGGGTTCTGGACACCCTGGGCGTACCATCAAGCCCAGGGCCCCCAACAGCTTCCTCCTAGGTCTGCAACGGCAGAGCACAGGGTGCCGGAGGCATCGTTTCCCGCCCCCCTCCCTCCCCGGACGGGGAGGAAGGATCGAAGCAACAAGACCCTGGTCTTCCTCCTGAGCCAGAGGCGAGGGCTGAGGCGGACCCCCCGCTGGACACTTTCTTGCCAGGGGTCTCCTCATCCTCTTCTCCTGATGAAGCGGTGGCTGGCACTTCCTCCAATAGCCGTCGTCCGCTAGATCTCAGGGCACATCAGGACCTCCTCAGGCGCGTAGCACAGAATCTGAGCCTGCAAGCCGAGGAGGTCTCTGAGATCGAGGACCCCATCGTCAGCATCCTCTCCTCCGATGCTCCCACCAGGGTCGCCCTCCCCTTCATTAGGACGATCCAGGCCAACGCCAATACAATCTGGCAGTCACCGGCCTCCATCCCCCCTACTGCGAGGGGTGTCAAAAGGAAGTACATGGCCCCCTCCAAGGGCTATGAGTACCTCCACATTCACCCAACACCATGTTCCCTGGTGGTGCAGTCGGTGAACGAGAGGGAGCGTCACGGACAGGAAGCCCCAGCCCCCAAATCCAAGGAGGCCAGGCATATGGACCTCCTCGGCCGCAAGGTCTATTGGGCTGGGGCCCTTCAGCTCAGGGTTTCCAATCAACAGGCCCTTCTTAGCCGCTACGCTTTTAACTCGTGGGTGGCAGCGGACAAGTTCAAAGAGCTGCTGCCACAAGAGGCTCGTCAAGAATTCGCGGCGATTCTTGACGAGGGCAAGAAGGTTGCACGAACCTCGTTGCAGGCCTCCTTGGACGCTGCAGACTCGGCTGCCCGTACCCTCGCCTCGGGGGTAACGATGTGCCGCATCTCCTGGCTTCAGGTTTCTGGCCTTCCACCGGAGCTCCAAAACACCATCCAGGACCTCCTGTTCGAAGGCCAGGGCCTGTTCTCGGAAAAGACAGACCCCAGACTGAAAAGTCTCAAGGACAATCGGGTCATTATGCGCTCCCTTGGGATGCACACGCCTGGGACGCAGCGCAGACCCTTCCGGCTGCAGCAACAGCAGCAGCGTCGGCCATACCCCCAGTTCCGCCAGCGGCAGGACCTTAATAGGCGCTGCGGCAGGAATGGAAGGCGCAGACAGTCGGGGAACCAAGGGGGGCAGAATCAAAGCACCTCCAAACCCCCGCCTGGGCCCAAACCTTCGTTTTGAAGGTGCGCCCGAGGGCGCAGTACCAGTTTCCCCCACGGATCCTTCCCCCCCGTTTTCTAACCGCCTTTCGTTTTTCCTCCAGGCGTGGACCCAAATAACATCGGACCGCTGGGTCTTACGCACGGTACAGACGGGATACCGCCTGCAGTTTGTATCGTTTCCTCCCTCCCGCCCCCCTTCCTCGTCCCTCTTCAGGGACCCCTCTCACGAGCAGTTCCTTCGACAGGAGGTACAGACGCTCCTCAACAAAGGAGCTATAGAGGCGGTTCTGGAAAACGAGAAAGGCAAGGGGTTTTATTCCTGCTACTTTCTGATCCCCAAGGCCAAGGGAGGCCTCAGGTCTATCCTCGACCTGCGAGAGCTCAACAAGTACCTAGTGAAGTTGAAGTTCCGCATGGTATCCCTGAGGACCATTATTCCATCCCTGGATCCGGGAGACTGGTATGCCGCCCTCGACATGCAGGACGCTTATTTTCATATTGCCATATGGCCACACCACAGACGTTTCCTTCGATTCGTGGTGGGCCGCCTTCACTACCAATTTGCAGTCCTCCCATTTGGCCTTTCTACGGCTCCGAGGGTATTCACAAAATGCATGGCCGTCGTTGTGGCACATCTTCGGCGCAGTCGCATCCACGTGTTCCCTTACCTAGACGATTAGTTAATTCGGGGTACGTCGGAGCTACAGGTTTGCAGCCACGTCCGCAGGATCACCGGCCTGTTTGCTACCTTGGGCCTCATGATCAACGTGGACAAGTCCACCCTGCTCCCCTCGCAGAGGGTGGAGTTCATTGGGGCCGTCCTGGACTCCACCGTAGCCAGGGCCGTTCTGCCGTTGCCAAGGTTCCAGGCGTTGTCGGCGATCGTTCAGCGCTTGCGGGCAGCCCCCTTGACATCGATACGGACATGTCTAACCCTGTTAGGCCATATGGCAGCCTGCACATTTGTGACCGGATACGCACGGCTCCGCATGAGGCCCCTCCAGTCGTGGCTCATTGCACATTACCGGCCAGCAAGGCAACCACTAGACATGCTGATCACAATCCCCCAGGGGGTGTTGGATTCTCTCAGCTGGTGGCTAGACCAGTCCGTAGTGTGTGCGGGACTCCCATTCCACCCGCCCCAGCCCTCGGTGTCCCTAACGACGGATGCCTCAGATCTCGGCTGGGGGGCCCACCTGGGAACCCTGAGAACACAGGGCCTGTGGTCCCCACAGGAGGTGAAGCTGCACATCAACATGCGGGAGTTGAGAGCGGTCCGCCTTGCTTGTCAAACGTTCTGTCACCAGCTTCGGGGTCGTTGTGTCGCGGTATTTACCGACAACACGACGACCATGTACTATATCAACAAGCAGGGCGGCACCAGATCCTCTCCCCTATGTCACGAGGTGATGCGACTCTGGGACTTTTGTATAGCCCACTCCATTCACCTCACGGCTTCCTTCCTCCCCGGAGTACGGAACACGCTGGCGGACCGCCTGAGCAGATCCTTCCTCTCGCACGAGTGGTCCCTTCGCCCGGACGTCGCCCTCTCGATCTTCCAGAGGTGGGGTTGTCCCCGCGTGGACCTCTTCGCGTCCGGGGGGAACAGGAAATGCCAGGCGTTCTGCTCCTTTCAGGTCTATAGCGGACGCCTTCCTTATTCCGTGGACGACCCACTTGTTCTACGCGTTCCCCCCGTTCCCACTGGTCCACAGGGTCCTTCTGAAGGTGCGCAGGGACAGGGCCCGCGTGATCATGGTAGCCCCGGCGTGGCCCAGACAGCATTGGTACCCCATGTTGCTGGACCTGGCCATAGCCGACCCAGTTCCCCTGCCCCTTCACCCGGACCTGATCACCCAGGACCACGGAACTCTCTGTCACCCAGACCTCCAGTCGCTGCACCTAGCAGCGTGGCTCCTGCGTGGCTGACCAGTTCTGAGTTGCGCTGCTCCACCCCGGTACGTGAGGTACTCTTGGGCAGCAGGAAGCCTTCCACTAGAGCGACATACTCGGCCAAGTGGAAGCGTTTCTCCTGTTGGTGTGTGGAGAAAGGTCTCCGCCGTATGGAAGTTTCGTTGGCCAATATTTTAGACTATATTTGGTCCCTCAAACAACAGGGCCTGGCGATATCGTCTTTGCGGGTCCACCTGGCAGCTATCTCCACCGTTCACCCGGGTGGGGATGGCCGCTCCGTTTTTTCTCACCCGACGGTGACTAGATTCCTGAAGGGGCTGGAACGTTTGTACCCTAACGTCCGACTCCCTGCTCCAACCTGGGATCTTAACCTGCTGTTGTCTCGGCTCATGGGGCCCCCCTTTGAGCTGTTAGCTACTTGCTCCCTACTCTATCTCTCTTGGAAGACTGCCTTTCTAGTAGCTATCACCTCAGCTAGACGGGTGTCGGAACTCCGGGCTCTCGTGGTAGACCCCCCGTATACAGTCTTCCATAAAGATAAGGTGCAGCTCAGGCCACACCCTGCCTTTCTCCCCAAGGTGGTCTCAGCCTTCCACATCAACCAAGAGATATTCCTCCCGGTTTTTTTCCCGAAACCTCACTCTTCAGGCAGGGAGCAACAGCTCCACTCGCTTGATGTCTGTAGGGCTCTCGCGTTCTATGTGGAGAGGACCAAACCGTTCCGCAAATCCCCCCAGCTTTTCGTGGCAGTAGCGGACCGCATGAAGGGGCTTCCCATCTCCTCGCAGAGGTTATCCTCATGGGTAACGTCCTGTATCAGGACCTGCTATGAGCTGGCCCACGTCCCTACGGGCCGTGTGACTGCGCATTCTACCAGGGCACAGGCGTCGTCGCTGGCTTTCCTCGCCCGTGTGCCCATCCAGGAAATCTGTCGGGCAGCGACCTGGTCGTCGGTCCACACCTTTGCTTCCCACTACGCCCTGGTCCAGCAGTCAAGAGAGGATGCGGCCTTCGGATCTGCAGTGCTCCATGCCGCTACTTCTCACTCCGACCCCACCGCCTAGGTATGGCTTGGGATTCACCTAACTGGAATGGATGTGAGCAATCACTCGAAGAAGAAAAGACGGTTACTCACCTTTGTAACTGTTCTTCGAGATGTGTTGCTCATATCCATTCCACACCCACCCTCCTTCCCCACTGTCGGAGTAGCCGGCAAGAAGGAACTGAGGAGCGGGTGGGCCGGCAGGGGTATATATCGGATGCCATGGCGGCGCCACTCTAGGGGACGACCTGCCGGCCCACTGGAGTTGCTAGGGTAAAAAGTTTCCGACGAGCGTGCACGCGCGGCGCGCACACCTAACTGGAATGGATGTGAGCAACACATCTCGAAGAACAACAGTTACAAAGGTGAGTAACCGTCTTTTGTTTGTAACTCTGAACAAAACATTATGGTTGTTCTTTCAAAAGTTTAGAACTGACCATTGACTTAATTCAGCTTTGAAACTTTACTATGCAGGAAAAAAAAATGCTGCTTTTAACCACGTTAATTTAAATGAAACAAGCACAAAAACAGTTTCCTTACCCTGTCAAATCTTTTTTACACTTTCCCTTTATTTTTTAGTAGTTTGTGTTTAATACAGTACTGTACTGTATTGCTTTTTTCCCCTCTGCTGCTGCATGTATCACTCAGAGCCAAAGTTGATTTAACTTAGTTTTCAGAAGTGTTGGCATAAGTTTAGATTCCCAAGTAGAAAGATGTCTGCATTGAGTAAAGAGAATGTGTTAGACTTATACAATGTGCATCAAGATGAGCTGGAATAGACTGGCAGGCTGTGCACAAGCACATAGCACTGTGTTCGTGGCCCAGGCAATGTAAAGCTGGATGAAGCTGTTTTTCTGCCCCCATTTGAAAGTCCCTTTACCTTTTTGACTGCTCCATAGTAGTAGCAGTTTTGAATGATAAAAAGGGAGTGAGCCAAGGCCTTGTTTCATTTAGTGTGTATCTTGGAAGGTGAAGAGTGAGAGGTTCCCACTTGCAGATTGCTTAAAATGTGTGGGATACAGTACATCAGTGGTGTCCAACTGAATATTTTCATATTGTAGGTCTTTTGTTTTTCTCCTGTTTAGTTAAAAAACTAGAAAAGGAAATTCCATCCAAACTGATGTTTGAGGTTGTATTGTTCATTCAGTCAGAAAATGACAGTGTAAAATTCCATTAACATTCTTGGTCTAGGTCCAGGCCCTTGCTGGAACTGTGCTGCACTGTCATTCCAGAAGTAGTCTCCAAAAACATGCCTCACAAAATATGGCTGTGCTACATACATTTGTATGGGCAAAAAGGAAATAGAAGGGTACTTGCTCAAACTTTGTAGGTTTCTGTTTTTAGAGGCCTTTTGAAAATGTGTCCATGTGTGCTGCAGTTGCTAGCCTCAATTAGATGAGTGAAGAATGCATTGAAAACCACCGCTAGAATTTACTTCGAATTATAATCTTAATGTAGGCAGGACTATGTTCATGCATATGTATTTTTATATACACCTCTACCACGATATAATGCCACTCGATATAACACAAATTCAGATAGAACGTGGTAAAGCAGTGTTCCGGGGGGGCGGGGCTGCGCACTCCGGTGGATCAAAGCAAGTTCGATATAACGCAGTTTCACCTATAAAGTGGTAAGATTTTTTTTTTGGCTCCCGAGGACAGCGTTATATTGAGAGAGAGGTGTATTTTTTACCATAAAAATCTCATTTTAATGTTCTCAATATCTTTCATTGCAGGCTGAGTATGTCCAACTTGTTACTGAACTTCGAATGACAAGAGCCATTCAGCCTCAGATAAATGCTTTTTTGCAAGGATTTCATATGTTCATACCACCTTCTCTTATACAGCTTTTTGATGAATATGAACTGGTAAGCAGCAGTGCCTATATTTGTAACTGACAGTATTCAGCACTTCATTGCTAATGTAATGAGGTAGAAGTAAAGCTCCGTGTTTTGAAAGAGATTTGATATTCATGCTTTGGTTTTCATTTCTATAGACTTGCTCTGAAACTTCTGTCCTTGTTCACTCTGATTACCTTAGGTGAGCATTTTCCTGAAAGACGGTAGTATTGGTCGCTCGTTACAAAGCATGACTTTACTCTTGTAATACCCAAGATAGAAAGTGAATATGTCATGTGGTGTCCATAAATCCCTTCAGTACACTTCATTCCTATTGCCTAGTTTATTTGTCTTTACTCTCACTTCCTACTTTCTGAATCAAATTTACTTTCCTAAAAAACTTTGTGTAGTTGCTCCGTTTTTCATTTCTGACTGCATATATACTTAGTACTTTGGAGAAAGTGACCACCAGTCAGGGCCTTTTCTGCCTGTTTTCCATGATATTCCATGGTTGTTTTCCTATCTGTTCGGATGTTTCTCTTCTTTCCTTCTTCCTAAGCCACAAAGTGACTTGGTGTAAAATTTTCATAATGCTTTAGGAGCCTGAGTCTCACTGAATGTAAAAAATATAGATCATCTGTAAGCATTACATATTATTTAATGTAAAATTAAAGATATTTTCCAACTTAAGATTGGAAATTCTACTTATATTGGAGTATTGTAGTTAAACTAAACACCCAAATATTTTACTAAAACCAGAAAATTCAGAACAGAAATTCCACAAAAATCCTTCTTATGCAGTCTTGCCTCATTAATTTTATTCTGAAGGGTAAATTAGAGTTCCAGCCTCCACTACGTATATGTGCTGATGTTACAAATTTATACAACACTCTCATGTTTTTCTCCTGCAAAGTATATATGTGTATTTGTGCACACATTTGGGTGTCATGGGAGGGGGAACAGAGAGGCCACTGAAAATTAATTTCTTTCCCTTGCTTTCAAAGAAATACAGACTTCAATTTCTTCAGCATTTTGTCCTTTCTCTTGCTGGTCACCTAAGATCCTGGTGTACATAGTGCACATGTGCGCACACATGCAAGCTCAAATACAATTCCAAGTTGTCATGTTGGGGACACCAGTTCATTAGACACACTATCTGAAGGATCTGAAAAATTGCCCTGTAATTCATTTATATATGCTATTTTTGGTAGAATGTTGAAATTACCCTCCTCTCCTTCACCCCCCTATATTGTAGATTATGCTGTACTGCCAGTCCACTGAGTTCTAATGAGAGGCATTTACAAGTTTTTCTGCTGTTCATTAAGCATTTTTTCCTTCTGTCCCATCTCAGGGATGCTTTTTTGATCATTACGTATATTCTCCCCTCCCTCCTGTTCTATCACTGTCACCTTGATTAAGGTGGTGGGGTCAGTCTAGAACCTGATCTTCCATCCTCATATCAGCAGGGTGTATCAGACAAGTGTTAAGAGCACTATGCCTCTTTTGCTCCCTGTCCTTCTCTTCTCCACAGCACATTCAGCTCCTGCTGGGCAAGGAACAAAACACAGCTTTAAGCTCCAAATTTGTCCTTCTGAATAATAGTTTGTAGTACAATCACTAACTTGTGCTTCTATATATTTAAAACTGACATTGATATTTTAATATAGCATTTAAAAATATTATTACAAATTTAAATAATGTTTTATTATTAAAAAGGAAAACCTGTCATTTCAGGTGATCACTTACAGGTTTACAATTTCTTAACCTGTAAAATCTTTACCAGGTTTTATTGTATAGATAGCAACTGATTCAGACTTTTCAAAACGAAATCAACAACTCAGTCTTCCAGTTACACAAGTGCTTTGGTTTTTCATATTCAAGTATGCTTTCCAAGAGAATTTTTTCCTGTATCAGAAGTTTGTGAAACAATAAAACACAAAGGATTTCTCATTCTGATCTAAGGCATTTAATGTATTTTATATTAAGGTTGAATATGTAGTTGTGTAGTTCAGTGTAGACAAACTTGGCAGCCCTCATACATTTAACTATTCCACTTAGAAGCTGTTTTATTAAAAGGGATTCTGGTGGCTATGAGACAATGCTTTTACCTACTTTGAAACTGTATCTTTGACTTCTAGTTTCATATCTAAAATATTAAGTTGTCTTAGTCTGGAAGTAATGAATTGGTAGGGTTCCCCTTCTCATTGTCTCAGCATAGGTTGATCCTCCAACTTGGTGGATTTTTGCCATCACTCTACTGAGAATAGCCTGTTTAGAAAGATGCCAGTCTTCCTTCTGTCTCACGCTAGATCAGATATAGATTTGGATTATCTCTGCCAAAAAGGATGAAAGTTGGTTCCCCCTTTCCAGGAGAGAGGGGCAAAGAAAAACTACCTCTAGCTGTGGCACTAGACTTTCCCAGTCAAGGTAACAGGTTTTTCAGCCAATCCATTTCTGTGCATTGAAGGGCTGGTAGTCTGCAAAGATCCACCTTGCCTGGAGGATGGGTGGATAGGTTGGTTCTAGTGGAACTCTGGTACCAGGATTGTACTAGCTCCCTTGCTTACACTGCACTTGCATGTAATAAAATTTCTACTTCTGATGACTTGCAGGTGGAATTAAATAATACACAAAGGTTTGCCTGTCTAAAAATGTAGGAGACTGAAGGATCTTGTATTATAAGAATTGATATCTTATTTATTAGGAATGAAATATTGAAAGGAAATTGGAACAGAAAAAGCATTTTGGTTTAATTCTGGATTATTCTTTAAGTAAAGCAACTGCACTCTTCAAAATTAATTGTTTGTAGAGAAGACTAACCAAGATTTGTTTTTGTCCCCCTGAAGGAGCTGTTGCTCTCTGGTATGCCAGAAATTGATGTGAGTGATTGGATAAAAAATACAGAATACACAAGTGGTTATGAAAGAGAAGACCCTGTTATTCAGGTAAAATCCCAGCTGAGTGGATGGAGAATATTGTATTTTAATCCTTCAAAGTTTTAGTTACTTTTGGATAAAAGCTTACATTAACCAAAGTATTTCTATAAATCACTTAAGATGGGAATGTCGCATAATAAAATAAGGTATGAATCTGACTCAGAGCTAATTTCCATAATTGAAACCATCAGATTTTAAATTTGCCCTTATTTATTTATATCTTTTTTTAAATTAAAAAAAATTTTTCCTTTTCCATTAAACACACTTATTTTTCATTTAGTGGTTCTGGGATGTTGTAGAAGAACTAACTCAGGAAGAGCGAGTGTTACTATTACAATTTGTTACTGGCAGGTGAGAAATATTTCAGTTTATACTGCATATATTACAAATACTCTAGAGTCAACTGGACTGCAAATGGAAAGACACATTTCATGACCAAGAACTGTTTGTTTACCTAACTGGGCAACCTGAATACTCGGGAGTCTACTATTAGTTGATCTGTAAACAGTTGTACTGTTGGTTACCACCAAAATGGCTAATTAGTATTTGTCAACACTTACTGTAATTTTGGTAGTCACTTAGTTTTATTTCATCGCTTATTCCTGTGCATTATACCTCTTGTGTGGTTAACTTGCTATTTTTTAGCTATCATAGATACTAATTTTTGCCCATTGTTGTGATATCTGAGAGTTTTTTACAAATATGTACATAAATCCATATTTGAACGGGCAGTTGTCATACTGGTCTACCATAGAACACACTTGAGTGTCCAAACTACTTTTCTTTCCAAGTTGGTTCTTTTACTGGCAGTTAAAATAAACAATGCAATATAAAGTTTCACTCCAAACTAGGCTGTTCCAAGAGTTTTCCCCCAAGACGACTGTGTCCGAAATACTAGTTCCTTCTGTCATGAGTCACTTGTGCCTCCCTTTTCATGGGGAAGTTGTATTCAAGGAGGAGTTAAGGAGCTCCACCTGCCATAGGGAGTACATGAGTCAGTGAATGTCTCAATTTCCATGCAAGGTTCAAATACCTGGTTGCAGAATAGGTCAACAGAAGATCCTGTTTATACCACTTAAGTGGTTAGTGTATAGGCCTAATTTTTCTCTTACCCTTGTTTCTGGGAGGCAGGTAGAATTTAAAGGACAGGAAAAATGACTTCTGTCTTCTCTCCCACATCTTTGAAATGACAGAGTAGTGGATTTTTCTTTTTCCTGTTAATTCTGTGGGCAGGCAATCAAAAGAGGATATTGCATTCCTCCCTGGAGGGAACCAAGTTTGTGGTCATCCTTTAGTCTTGTCACGAAGAGTTCCACAGCTATAGATGGGCCACCAAAAATGTCTCCTACCCCCATTAGTCTCAGTGAAGCTCTTAATAGATACAATATCTCCAAAGATCATGGTCAGTTTAGGGGGTTATTAGTGAGAGTCTTGATCTGTTCTTCCATCCCTTGCAGAACTGACTCCTGTAATTCTACCTGCACTGCTTCCAGTTCTCTGTTTCTAGTGTTTCTAAATTAGTGAAATCTATTTTTTGCAATAGTCCAGTTTTGCTATTCTGAAATCCAGAATGGTACTTTGAAAAGCACTGGTTTGGGATATGTGCTGCAAGTGGAATCCATTGTGTTTATAGCCTTCTTAATGAACTAGGGGAATTCTGACGTGTTCACTGAAATTGACTAATACCAACCTTGTTAGAGCCTTGTTTGCTTTGTTTACAGATCACCTACTGCTATGATGTTACAGCTTTTTTTTAACAGTAATTAAATTTATATTGTTGATACCTTTAAAGCGTAGGACTGGAACTTGGCAGAAATGGCTCAGATTACTATTACTTTTCTGCTATGATGTATCTGCTTATGGTCTGAGGTTTCGGCTAAGCATGGTTGGTGGTGGAAACCTATTGTTTCTTCAGTGAGCAAGAAATCATCTTGGCCTTTTGAGCATTATAGACAGGCTTGGAAGCATCAGCTTTTTATTGGTAAATGTCGGTCATATTTGAAGCCAAGCAGGATCATTCTTGCCTCATACTAATAGTACCAACATGGCCTTGGAAACAGTGATCCTCAACCTGTTAGCATTGTTAGTGAGGCCTCCTCTACTTCTCCCATTAGGTTCAGATGTAATTTTCTCAGGACTATGGCAATCTGCTCCGTCCCAACCTACAGGCCCTTCACTTGATAGCATGGATGCTTCACAGCTAACACTGTGACTTGCTTGAAAATCATTCAGGAGCTGCTTCTGAACAGCAGAAAGCCTGCAGCTGGACATACTTCCCTGGTCAAATGGAAACATTTTTTCTACCTGCTCTCAGCTGAGAAATCTCTCTCCAGTTCAGGCTTCCACATTTTTGGATTATCTGTTGCCCCTGAAATGGCAAGGTCTGACAGTTCCATTAAAGTACATCTGACAGTGATTTCAGCATTCCATCCTCCATCGGGTAGTTATGGGTAGGGCCCTACCAAATTCACAGTTCATTTTGGTCAATTTCACGGTCATAAGATTGTAAATTTTAATATTTAATCTATTTAAATCTGAAATTTCACAGTGTTGGAATTGTAGGGGTCCTGACTCGAAAAGGAGTTTTGTGTGTGTGTGGGGAGGGGTTTTGCAAGGTTATTGTAGCGGGGGTTGCGGTACTGTTACCCTTACTTTTTTGGTGCTGCTGGCGGCAGCACTGCCTTCAGAGTTGGGCAGCTGGAGAACAGTGGGTGCAGGCCAGGACCTCAGCTCTGAAGGCAGAGCTGCTGCCAGCAGCAGCGCAGATGTAAGGATGACATGATATGGTATTGTCACTCTTACTTCTGTGCTGCTGCCCACAGAGCTGAGCCCTCAATCAACAGCTGCCCCTATCTAGTCACCAAGCTCTGAAGGCAGCAGCGCAGAAATAAGGGTGGCATGCTATGGTATTGCCACCCTTACATCTGCACTGCTGCTGTCAGGGTGCTGCCTTCAGAGCTGGGTGCCTGGCCAACAGCCATCGCTTTCCAGCTGCCTAGCTCTGAAGGCAGCGCAGAAGTAAGGGTGCTAATACTGCAACTCCCCCTAAAATAACCTTGTGACCCCCTGCAACCTCCTTTTGGGTCAGGACCCCCAATTTGAGAAACACTGGTCTCCCCTGTGACATCTGTATAGTAGAAGGTAAAAGCACACAACACCAGATTTCACTGTCTGTGACACATTTTTCAGGGTTGTGAATTTGGTAGGGCCCTAGTTATGGGGTTGGAAAAAAAGCAGTCTGCTATCAGATTTTTAAAAGAGTTGGACAGATTATACCCTTGAGTATAAGGACTTGTTCCCCCATGAGATCTCAATCTTATGCTAACAAAATGAATGGGGCCTCCCTTTGCACCTCTTGCGACATGCTGTCCCTACTCTCTCTACCCCTGTGTGCAAGTGTTTTCTCTAGTTGCTATAACATCAAGGAGAATCGGTGAATTTCGAGCCTTGGTTTCAGAACATCCCTGTGTCATGTTCCATAAGTATAAAGTTTACCTTTGCCCTCACCCAAAATTCTTGACCAAGGTAGCTTCCAGTTTCCACATTAGCAAATACATTGCCTGATTAATGTTTTTCTTGAAGCATCACATGCATACAGATGAAGAGAATCTTCATTTGTTGGGTGTGAGGAAAGCATTGGCCTTCTCCTTGGGCAGCACCAGACCCTTTAGAATGTCACTGTGATTTGTGGACAGGGTAATAGGCACACTGTTTCCACTCGGAGGATTTTCTCTCGTATTTATTTGTGCTGCCAGTTAGTTCATGTCATGCCAACCCTGTGATGATTGGCTCATTTGAGTAGAGCACATACAGCTTCAGGAGCTTTCCTAGCGCAAGTACCTATTTAGATATTTGCAAAGCAGCAGCCTAGTAATCAGTATTCACTTTTATTGCTCATTATGCAGTTTCTCATCAGTCCAGGAACAATGCCAGTTTTACAATGCCTGTCCAATCCTACCTCCATGTTAATCTGCTTGTGAATCACCTATAATAGAATGGACATGTACAATCACTTGAAGAAAATGTTGCCTACCTTTCTGTAACTGTTGTTCTTTCAGGTGTGTTGTACATGTCCATTCCATAGCCCACCCTCCTTCCCCTTTCTATCAGAATCTATCCAGTAAGAAGGAGCTGACGGGACTTGGGGTGACTCTGCCTTCTTCTACTGGCATGCAGTGGTACTTGGCAGTAGAGGGTGCGTGAGCTGCCCCAGTAAGAACTGCTGATGGGGGGGTGGGGAAGGTTCTCTGAGAACTGTGTACAAGTTGCACATGTCCATTCCATTAGAGGTGCATGTACAACACATCTCAAAGAATGACAGTTACGGAACGGTAAGTAACCATTTTTTAGCACTGGTTATTAGATGTGGCAATACAAACTCTCTATAGTGTGCTGGTTTTTCAGCTCCCAAGTACCCTTTTAATGTGTTAATAATTGGTGGATGCTTTCAGTTCCAGGGTTCCTCATGGTGGCTTTGCCCATATAATGGGTGGCAGTGGATTGCAGAATTTCACAATTGCAGCTGTGCCATATACTCGAAATTTGCTACCAACATCAAGTACATGGTATGTTAAATAGCCTCATTTAAATGCATTAAGAAACTGAGCAGAATCCTTTCATTGTTTTCATTATTTGTTTTACACTTCAGGTGCAACCCTCTTGTACAACCTAATTAAAAGGAAAACCTAAAACTGGTTGTTAAGCCATAAGTAGTTATATATTTGAAGGAAAAACCTTAACTACTCCCACGTAGTTAATGGAAGGCAGTGCAATATCACTAAGGGATGCTTCAAGCTAAATTACTATATTGCTTTTTACTTTAAACCACAGGGAACTTATTTTCCTGCAGTACATTTGAATGCTGAAGGGTACTGCAATGCAGCAGTGTGTTTTTTCATAAATATGACAACTTCAGGGTTTTCTGATTTGAATACATATTTAAGAGGACAGTTTCATATTAATTACCTAGTACAAAACAATCAAATTTTTACTCCTACTTCTCATATTTAATGGCGATGCTTTTATTTTAGTATCAACATGCTCAAGTTACCTGAATATCCAAGCAAAGAAATCCTTAAGAACAGGCTTCTTGTGGCATTACACTGTGGAAGCTATGGTTACACAATGGCATAATGAAGTCTGGAAAACTCATCTGACTACTGATGCGCAATTCAGAGTGGCAGAAGTAATTTTGGAAACTATCAACACAAAAGCAAGCCTATATGCTGCGATTCAGAGACAGGGCTGACTTAAAAAAAATAATAATAATAATAATAAAGGATCTGTTTCCTGTCCATTATGTTGTCTAAGTCTGTGATACTGTTACATGACTTAAATTTCATAGTACACTGTATCTTTGTTATTTAATGTTAGATTAGTATTGAAAGCAGCATATTTTCATTAGCATTAACGTAACACGAAGATGAGTGGGTTTGTCAATGTTTCCCACCAATTTTATTTGATTCTCAACTGTGTGGATGAATGAGTTTCTTTTAGTTGACCTCCCACTCACATGATATGCTATTAAGACACACACTTGTGTGACTTATTGCATGTAAAAGTGCCATTTATTTTTGCAGAGAACACTGTATAGAAAGTTTGATTTAGATAGTGTACAAAATGACAGATCCAATGTATTTTCCCACTTATTGAATTGTACCTATATTAAATGGTTTTTAACTTTTTAGTATTTTAATGTGTATATAATATGTAAAATTTAGACCATTGTCACTGAAAAGTAAATGGCAGATGGAATTAAGATCTAATTTATATTATATATGAAAATGTACGGTATATTGTACTAAATATTAAAGTATTTGTGACTTCATTGTCAATTTGCAATTTAGAACTTATATATATTGTTTTAGATGTATATCTGTTCTTTATTCGAAGAATACCTTTTCACATGCCTTGCTATAGTCCTATGTAGAAAAGATATAATTAAATTTTAATATTTTAGCAGAATCTGTGACTGGCCACTGTTTGTTTTTTTGTCTGGACTGAATTCATATATTAATGGTCTCAACAATCACATTGCACCATCATTTGCATGAGTATATACCTTTCATTGTGTTGACAAAGGCTGTTGCTTTGAGTTGGCTTTCACATTGCACAAAGGAAAAAAGCTTGAATGTATTGAGGTACCAAGCAGACTGTAATAATTAGGAATCCTATGCCACTATCATAGAGAATTAGCAAAGAAAACATACCACTTCTGAGTAACACTTCACATTACATTGAAAAAAGCTTCTTTAAATTATTGGAGACTCTACTGTTTTAGAGGGGGAAAAAATCACAAGATGCTTGTATAGAGGGCAACCTACCTACACACAGGCTCAGTTCATACATCATGGTAAATTTTTTCCCTGATTGTACATGAAGTCCTGCACCATAAGGCTTTTCCATAGTGTTACTGCCATCTTTTCCTTCTGTAAAATAAGCATTACTTTCTCTGAAATTATAGCTTTTGCCTTTTCTAGTTAACCTGGGATTTTTTTAATTTTTATTTTTTTGCTTATATCTGAGGTTTAGCTTGCAAGTGCTTTTATTTTGTAATGACTAAGTAATTTCTGTCATACTTACTTCTCACATTTTCTGTTTCATTGTAGTGTACAGCTGTTCGCAAAGAGCATAAAACTCTGCCTGCTAAAAAGAAAGATCTAAAACACTAAACATCAAATGGCATAAGACTGAATGCACAATTTTCAAACTTGTATTTATATTTGCCTTGTACTTTTCTATTAATGGATTTGCAACAGTCCATTGATGCAGAAGATTGCCATGTATGTGGAGAGAGGTCTGGAAAATCTTCAAATGAGTCTTTAAATCCTTACATTATTCTTAATGATCCTGGACAGCAAGCAGTGATGGTAAAAGGACAGTAATTAACATGGGAAAAGGAGAACAAAGCGCTCACAAGTAATCCACTATTTTTAAAAGTTATTTCTTTTCAAAGAAGTAAAATATTTTGATCCATAGGACAATCTAACCACTTTGTACCAAAACATACAGGGCTAATGTACTAAAGGGATTTTACCTATTGACATAATAGTATTGTCAAACAAATAGTAAACATTGTTTCCAAATCACTTGATTTATACATGGATTCTTGTATAGTTATAGGTGGCTAATCAAACATGTTGCAGTTTTATTCTACAGAAAGATAGGGACCTGCGCATTTTACCATATTTCTCCTATGTTGAGAGATGCTTCCTTATAAATATCTTACTTGTAAAAGATTGGAGCTAGATTATTATATTTAATTCCGAAGTAGTATCCCTGGCACCTTGCATCTTAAAAGGTCACAGATGTTTACATACGGTACACTAAACATAGACAATGTAAATACTAGTTGAGCTAAATAAATGCTGTTCTCTCTAAAGTATTTGTAGGGTGGTGTACATGTATGATAAATTGCGAATGGCAACTGTGTTTTCTGTTACATTTTACAGTGTCACCAATCACACCATTTCTGACAGATAAATGGTGAGAAACGAAACTTTTCACTATTCATGTGTTGTTTCTCTTGGCAGCTGTGTGTACTTCCACTTAATTAACCTGTTGTGACATACTAGGGTACGATCCAGACTAATGAGCAGCTGCCCTGCAATCCTGAGAGTCTTGCAATCCCTTGCTGAAGTAGCTCCCACCGGCGCTGCTCACAAACAGCCCTCCTGCATTTCAGGCTACACCCTGAGTGTCTGTGTGTAACTCCAGCCTTCCGGCCACACATGGGTTGCACTCAAGCTCTCATCTGCCTTGATTATACTGCAAGATGACCCCAACACACCCCCAGTCTCAGATTTCCCTCCCAAAATGTATGTCCTGTACTGACCAGCCCTCTCCGGGACAGAACAAAATATTTTAATATTTAAGTCTGTTATTCCTTAAAGGAAATAATATACCAGTTTATTATCTCAAATAGTTATTCAGATACTTTAAACACACTGGGTTAGTTAAAACAAGTTTATTAACTACAAACATTTTTAAAGTGAGTACAAATAATGAGGTATAAAAGACAGAAATGGTTGGAAGAAAAATAAATAGATTTTTTTACCAATATCTAACTTAACTTAAACTATATCAGATTCAAGCAACGTTTCTCACCACAAGCTTTCACTGCAGTCTTACTGACCAAATCATGAAGGCCTGGACTCCTCCCATAGAGTCTAACAACTTCCTTTGTCCCTTCAGGTGCAGTGAGTTGAAGGGGTGAGGAGAGTGGGGTGCCTTGGGGTGTTTGTCCTTCCTTTCATGTAGTTTCAGTCCCTCTCTTGAGAAACATTTCCAGCAGGGCACCTGGAGACAAAAAGTCTATGTGGAAGGATGGCCTCTGTTGCTTTATTCTCACCTGTTGGAACTTTTGTCTTCCCTCCCTTACTGCTTAAATGCAAATTAAGGAGAACACACGCTCCTTTGTTTATGACAGACCTATTTACCAACTTCTGTTTAGTCAGAGCTGTGGGGTTTGGAACGTGTTGTCATTCAGGGAAATCTTATTTTACATACAGAGTTGCCATACATATTTTAACAGGGTGATTCCAGCAAACTAAGTTTTCAAACGATACATTACAAGACATGTCTTGTACAAAATTATTACAATAGGGTGGATACAGGGGTCTATTCTGTTACACACATTTATAGACTATTTGCCTGCTAGTATATCAGTGCCAAGTTTTTTGAGTACGTAGTGAAAAACTCTATCAAAATACACGTTAGGAAGTAGAGCTTTTGTTGCCATGATATGCAGAACTCTCTATCCTTGCTTCTGCAGGTTTTGATTTAGTCTTAAATGTGCATTAACAGTTTTTTTTTGCATTTAATATACATAAACAGGATTACTAGCTGGAGCTGACCACGTGATGAAAGCAAGATTTAATAATCGTATTGCAAAGGCTATGTATGACAAGCCTGTTGAGAAACTATAACTTAATATAGCTTATAGTTTAGAATGATTAATTGGATCATATTTGTTCTCTCCCACTGTGCCAGAACAAGACATGGTGGGTGTTTTATCATCTCAGAAAGAAAAGAACAGATGTCTTGTCAGATCATAGATCATGAGTGCTCATTAACTTTTATTATCTTTATAAAAATGTTAGATAGCAAAGCCTGGTTTTTGATGCTTGAAAATGTTGTGCATCTAATGTTGCAAAAGCCATTAAAACCATGAACTGTGAGAAGTAACCTAATGACTATGACAGTTGTAATTCACATGGAATATACAGTAAATAGGCTAAAAGTGGAAGGAGGAGGGAAATAACTTTTGAGCCAAATCTCCTGTAGGCTAATTTCTGAGGATTACAAGATTATAGGATTAAAAATATTAATGCCAACTCCACTTAAAAAATCTGGCAATTCATGTTTTAAAAAAATATCCGTTGTGGTTGTATTTACATGGTGAAGTTTTCAGAGCCTTTCTCAAGTGTCTGATCATGTAGCAGCCCCATGTACCCCAAGCAGTCCATTCCCTTCATAACCCTTGCCTCCTCACCTGGCCCCAGGGGCAGGGCACTGGGGGAAGAAAGCCTCTTCTCCCTATCCAAAGCTGGGCTGCTCCAGCTTGGGAGCTGCTCTCTATTCTGGTACCAGTGCAGCCCCTGGTGGGTGACAGGTATAACTGCAGTGCCTCTCTGGCAGAATGCATTTTCTGCAGAGAAGAAAAATTCTGTGAGGGACATGAATTTTGCTTGTGTGCAATGGCACAGAGTTCCCACCCCAGGAGTAAACTTTTACACTCCCCTTTCTGCAGCTCTGGTTAACTCTTGGATGTAGCACAGGCCAAAGTTCTGTCTCTCAGAAAGATTAGTTAAACCCCAGGGTAATTGTATTCAAAATCCTGACTTCAGGTCTTATTAAAGAGAGAGTACCATACAACTGCTTAGTGTACAAATATTTACATTTAATAACATCATTGTAAGCAATTTGAAAAACTTTACCTTTTTTTAAACAGACATCAAGCCCACCTGTCATAAACAGATAAGTAAGAGTTAATAGAACAGAAGTACTTCATATCTCTTTTGCCTGTAAAGGGTTAACAAGATCAGTGAGCCTGGCTGTCACCTGACCAGAGGACCAATCAGGGGACAGGATACTTTCAAATCTTGAAGGAGGGAAGTTTTTGTGTGTGCTGTTAGTTTTTGGTGGTTGTTCACTCTGGGGGCTCAGAGGGACCAGATGTGCAACCAGGTTTCTCTCCAATCTCTTTGATACAGTCTCTTATGTCCAGAATAGTGAGTACTAGGTAGATAAAGCGAGTTAGACTTATGTTTGTTTTCTTTATTTGCAAATGTGTGTTTGGCTAGAAGGAGTTCAAATTTGTATTTTGCTGAAAGGATTTTAATTTGTACTTGTATACTTAGGCTGGGAAGGTATTCCCAGTATCTATAGCTGAAAGACCCTGTAATATATTCCATCTTAAATTTACAAAGATAATTTTTACTGTTTTTTCTTTAATTAAAAGCTTTTCTTGTTTAAGAACCTGATTGTTTGTTTGTTTGTTTTTATTCTGGTGAGACCCCAGGGGACTGGGTCTGGATTCACCAGGGAATTGGTGGGGAGAAAGGAGGGAAGGGGGAGAAAGAGGCTAATTTCTCTCTGTGTTAGGATTACTTTCTCTCTCAAGGAGAATCTGGGAGGAGGAGAGAGAAGGAGGGGGGGAGGTGAATTTTCCTCTCTGTTTTAAGATTCAAGGAGTTTGAATCACAGTGACCTTCCAGGGTAACCCAGGGAGGGAAAACCTGGGAGAGGCAATGGGGGGAAAGGGTTTACTTTCCTTGTGTTAAGATCTAGAGGGTCTGGGTCTTGGGGGTCCCCAGGCAAGGTTTGGGGGGACCAGAGTGTACCAGGCACTAGAATTCCTGGTTGGTGGCAGTGCTACAAGTACTAAGCTGGTAATTGAGCTTAGAGGAATTCATGCTGGTACCCCAACTTTTGGATGCTAAGGTTCAGAGTGGGAAATTATACTATGACACCACCACTATGTTCTTCCACTATAGACTTCTCCAAACTTTTTTTGCTGCTATAGCAGTGCATGTTCATGGAATGAAAATATCATTTGTATCATGAAGTAGGATTTCAGAATAACATTTACACTTCTGTTCTCTCACATCTATTTACATACTCTCTCTACACCCTCTCCCCTTTTGAGCTTCAGAGACCATTTCTCACGGCTTTACATGAGTGGTACCAGTTTAATTTACCTTATGAACAAACAGAAAATCTGGCCTCTTTCTGGCTGGCAGCAATCCCCTGTTAATAGTTGACTTGTTCTCAGTTTGTGCGGTCAGCTAGGAAATCTTGCCTTTTGCCAAAATGTTACAGATTTTGAAATTCCTTCCAGACAAGTCCCTGCTTTGGTGATGACTGCCAATTAAGGCCTGGTCCACACTACAGCGTTAAATCGATTTAAACAGCGTTAAATCGATTTAACGCTGTACTCGTACACACTACAAGGCACTTTAAATCAATTTTAAGGGCTCTTAAAATCGATTTCTGTACTCCTCCCCAACGAGAGGAGTAACCCTAAAATCGATATTACTATATCAATTTAGGGTTAGTGTGGACGGAAATCGAAGTTATTGGTTTCATTCTTTTACTGAGCTACCCAGAGTGCACCGCTCCGGAAATCGATGGTAGCCTAGGACCATGGACGCACACCACCAAATTAATGTGCCCTAGTGTGGACGCGTAAAATCAATTTTATAAAACCAGTTTTATAAAACCGGTTTTAATAATTTCGATTTTATGCTGTAGTGTAGATGTGGCCTAAGACCTGAATCCACAAAGGGACTTAGGCATTGTGATGCTGAGCTTTGCAGTGCCTGATTTATAAAATCACTAGAACAAAAATGGAATCTACAAAGCTTGAGTTAGGCATATAGGCTTTTGTTACAGGGTGACAGAGGATGTGGGAAAAACCAATGTACTCAATGCTTTTTTTGCCTCTGTCTTCACGAACAAGGTCAGCTCCCAGACTGCTGCACTGGGCAGCACAGCATAGGGAGGAGGTGACCAGCCCTCTTTGGAGAAAGTAGTAGTTCAGGACTATTTAGAAAAGCTGGACAAGCACAAGTCCATGGGGCCAGATGTGCTGCATCCAAGGGTGGTAAAGGAGTTGGCGAATGTGATTGGCCATTATCTTTGAAAACTCAGGGTGATCTAGAGAGGTCCCAGATGACTGGAAAAAGACTAATGTAGTGCCCATCTTTAAAAAAGGGAAGGAGGAGGATCTGTGGAACTACAGTCCAGTCAGTCTCACCTCAGTCCCTGGAAAAATCATGGAGCAGGTCCTCAAGGAATCAATTCTGAAGCACTTAGAGGAAAGTGATCAGAAACAGTCAGCATGGTTTCACCAAGGGCAAGTCATGCCTGATTAACCTAATTGCCTTCTATGACAAGATAACTGGCTCTGTGGCTGAGGGGAAAGCAGTGTTATTCCTTGACTTCAGCAAAGCTTTTGATATGGTCTCCCACAGTATTCTTGCTAGCAAGTTAAAGAAATATGGGCTGGATGAATGGTGGATAGAAAGCTGGCTAGATCATTGGGCTCAAGGCATATTGATCAATGGCTCCATGCCTAGTTGGCAGCTGGTATCAAGCAGAGTGCCCCAAGGGTCTGTCCTGGGGCCAGTTTTGTTCAATATCTTCATTAATGATCTGGAGGATGGTGTGGACAGCACCCTCAGCAAGTTTGCAGATGACACTAAACTGGGAGGAGTGGTAGATATGCTGGAGGGTAGAGATAGGATACAGAGGGATCTAGACAAATTAGAGGATTAGGCCAAAAGAAATCTGAGGAGGTTCAGCAAGGACAAGTGCAGAGTCCTGCACTTAGGATGGAAGAATCCCATGCACTGCTCCAGACTAGGGACCGAATGGATAGACAGCAGTTCTGCAGAAAAGGACCTAGGGGGTTACAGTGGACGAGAAGCTGAATATATGTCGACAGTGTGCCCTTGTTGCCAAGAAGACTAATGACATTTTGGGCTGTATAAGTAGGGGCATTGCCAGCAGATGGAGGGACGTGATCATTCACCTCTATTTGGCATTGGTGAGGCCTCATCTGGAGTACTGTGTCTAGTTTTGGGCCTCACACTACAAGAGGGATGTGGAAAAATTGGAAAGAGTCCAATGGAGGGCAACAAAAATGATTAAGGGGCTGGATCACATGACTTATGGGGAGAGGCTGAGGGAATTGGGATTGTTTAATTTGCAGAAGAGAAGAACGAGGGGGGATTTGATAGCTGCTTTCAACTACCTGAAAGGGAGTTCCAAAGAGGATGGATCTAGACTGTTCTCAGTAGTACCAGATGACAGAACAAGGAGCAATGGTCTCAAGTTGCAATGGGGGAGGTTTAGATTGGATATTGGGAAAAACTTTTTCACTAGGAGGGTGGTGAAGCACTGGAATGGGTTACATAGGAATGTGGTGGAATCTCCTTCCTTAGAGGTTTTTAAGGTCAGGCTTGACAAAGCCCAGGCTGGGATGATTTAGTTGGGGATTGGTCCTGCTTTGAGCAGGGGATTGGACTAGATGACTTCCTGAGGTCCCTTCCAACCCTGATCGCCTATGATATTCTATGGTACTGGGCAAAGGGTTGCTGATTCAGCCCTCTGTCATGTTAGCTCTCATTTAGGGGAATAAATTAGAGCTGACTGGAGATGACCTGGGCCTAACCGGGGAAGCAGAGATAGCCGTTGCCTAATTAACCTGGGGCTGTATAAAAACCTCAGGGAAAGGAAGCCAAGGGGGGAGCAGAAAGAAAAGGCAAAGAGTGGAAGTGGGGAGGTAGCTCTTCCCTCCCAGCTGCAGATGGTTAAGGACCAACTGTACATAGTGAAATGGTGGTGGGAACAAGCCTATGAATAAACTGCACCAGTAACTTGAGAGTCTCAGAGTGACTTTGTGGACGTAGCAGGGGCAGGAGCACAAAGGGTCCTGCCATGCTCTGCTACACATGGGGGCTTGTCCAGGATTCCATGCTGAAGCAAGTTTTTGGCATCCCAGAGATGGAGGAGGCCCTGCAATGGCTGGTCAAGCAGCAAGAGGAGGTGAAAAAGGCAATTCAGAGATTTCAGCAAGCCCAGAAGCTGGAAGGCAGAACAGCAGAAGAGCCTGCAGGACTTCATTCCGGAGCAGGCTGGCATCCAACAGCAGCTCCTGCAGAAAGTGGTGAGTCTCAGGGGAAGGGATGGTGTTCAGGTGCTGGGCTTAGGGCTTAGTGTAAAATGGGTTTGACCGATGACCCTATGCCTTTCTAGGCACATGAGCGGGTAGCCCTGGGGGCTGGATGGGACTGGGCAACCTGAGCCCTGTGACTGGCTCTCTGCCTTGCTGGTGAAGGCCAAGCAGCCTACATGGCCCGAAGTGAAGAGCAGGCCAGGAATTATGAAGCAGTAAAGGCAGCCATACCAGATCTGGTGGGGCTGTCTGCAGAGAAGTGCCATCAGAAGTTCTGGTCGGCGAAGTGGATGGGGGATATGAGGCCCTGGGCATTCACCCAAAAGTTAATGGAGGGCCATCTGCTGGCTGAGGCCGGATGCCCAGAGAGTGTGAGAGATCATGGATGAGCTGGTCCTAGAGAAGTTTTTATGGGGCCTCCCCGAGAACATACAAGTGTGAGTGAGGAGGCACCAATCGAATATGGTCAAGCCAGCTGTAAAGCTTATGGAAGAGCATGTGGAGGTGAACTTCCCCAGGAATGAGGGATGGCTGAGCAGGGAAGTGGAGGCTTGGAGAAGGCCCAAAGAACCCCTGCCTGGGAAGGGCCCAAAAAACAAACAGTGTGTAGACAGACCCGGAGCCTGAAAACAGGTTTCGCTGCAGCTCGGCCAGGCTCTGGGCTGACCAGAACGTCCTCTTGCTTTAACCTTCAGTGGGCTGGGCTGCTGGGGCTGGAGTCCAGGTGCCTAAGAAATCTGACTGTTCTGACAACGCTAGGGGAGTGGCTCTGTCACCCGGGCTGAGGGGCGTTGGGCCCTGCGGAGTGGATGGGTCTGTACCAGGGTCCGTCTCAGCTGGACTCGCTGGGCAGGGCTCCCGGGGTGAAGCCCAGCGGTTCAGTCTCAGGAGGTGGGGAGGCCGTGTGACCTGTCCTGCAGGAAGAGAGACCTTCACGGGGTCCAGACTGATTGTCTCTAGCAGTGCGGACAACTGAGGCACAAGAAGGGACTGCCCAGACATGGATTGTGGGTGGGCAGAGTTTTGTGACTGGGCAAACACTGGAGGGCTGGGGAAGGGGTGTAAGCTGTCCACCATTCCAGTAATGGTGGGGAGGAAATGACAACAAGGCTTGGTGGACTCTGCCTTGGCCTGCTCTCTGGTACAAAGGAAGCTGGTGAGGCTGCACTGGTGGATGCCCAGTGAGAAGATGGACATATAATGCATACCTGGGAATAGGAGGCAATACTCTATAGCCCAGATGCTCCTCGATAAGATAAGAAAAAGGGGAGATCCCCTGAGCATGGGAGTAGAGATCCCCGACCAGAAAACCCCTAGACAACAGAGCCTGAAAAGGGAGAGGGAAGATATGGGCAAAATGTCCACCCCGGGGTCCTTGACTGGACAGCAAGGCCCAGCGGATGCCCTTTTTAGCCAGCCCCCAAAGGAAAAGACCTAGGTCCCAGTGGATGAGCTTGTGAGACTGGAGGTCCTGAGTGTCTGAGAGGACCTGTGGGTTCAGCAGAGCTGTGGGAAAGAGAGATACAGAGCAGCAATCCTGAGCCCCAGAGGTGTGGGAAAGAGAGATACGGAGCAGCAATCCTGAGCCCCAGGGGCCGGTTGCAGCCATTAACAGAATTACTGTAACAAGAACAGACACAGCTGCAGGGACTAACACAGCTACTACAGTCGTCCCCGTATCAGCAGCAGATCTCTAAGCGATGGCAAAAATGCTTGGACCCCTTAACCAGGAAAATTTCTCAAAATGGACTCTGCTTGTGCTGCAATTGGCAAGCAGAGAAGATTTAACAGTCTCTGAGCTTAAACGCCTCATGACTACCTGTGCAGCTTCCAAATTACAGGGAGTCATTGATCGGGTGGTAAGAGAAAACAGGGAGAACAATACGTTCCTACCCCTGTTTGTAAGCCTAGGGGAACAAATGAGTCGCTGACATCTAATGATACAGGCAGCCAGCATGATGCAGGAACCTAAAGAAGACCCTGAAGGGTACCTATCCTGCTGGGGACTAATGCAGGTCATGGCAGGCATCACCCACCCTGAAGATGCCCAAGGAGCCCCTGCAAATAACCCTGACACTGTAGCATATGGCACAGACGTCCTGAGGGACTGTGCTGCGACTCTTCTCCCTTACTATGCCAATAAGCTCAGCGTCCGGGCACCTAACCAGCCCGCGAGCGTGACTGAGCTCCGAGATCTGATCAAACAGATCACCACCCATTCTGGCCCCGCACTCCAAATAAAAAAAGAAAGGGCTCCCTTTGTGGCTGCGCTTGAGCAAATAACTTACTCTAATGAGAGCAGCAGTATAGGAATAGGGGGCTCCCGAGGTCGCTACCGTGGATGGGGGAATCATAAGCCACGGGGACATTATTCATGTTCAAACTCCCGCCCTTCTGTAAAAAATGATAATTTCCAAAGACATGAAGGGGAGGGACAGAATTCTTATGACTCTCTGATCTGCCGATTGGCTTGGTGGGCGGTAATGCGACAAGGAGGTGATTGGGAGCACTGGGATGGAGCCCCAACTTGAGATTTAGTCCAAGAAGCCCTACAAGCACAAGAGAATCGGGAACGTGTAACTAGCATAGCCGCAAGTGCCCCTCCGAGCAATCAGAGCTAGGGGGGCCTGCTGGACATGAGCACCCCACATAATACAGGAGCACAGCAATGGGGGCTCATCGGTAAAATGTCCTGGGACTCTGGAGGGAGACCGTACATTTATGTCCAGCAGGAGAATCGCGCTCCTGCATTAGCTTTAATTGATACTGGAGCTGCTGTCTCTTTAATTAAAACCGCTCCACAGGCAGGGGAGAAAGTGAAGCAAGTCACTTTGAAATCTTTTCAGGGAAAGCCAAGTACAGGCTGGGAATGGGCACAGGTCCCATTTTCAATACAAGGTTTTAAAACAAAAGGGAACTTAATTCAGGCCCCTGACATGACTGATGAAATTATTTTAGGAGCAGATTGGCTGTATCAGAACAACATAATAATGGATTTACCTGAGTGCATATTATGGAAACTAGAAACAAGAACATAAGAACGGCCGCACCGGGTCAGACCAAAGGTCCATCTAGCCCAGTATCTGTCTACCGACAGTGACCAATGCCAGGTGCCCCAGAGGGAGTGAAGCTAACAGGCAATGATCAAGTGATCTCTTTCCTGCCATCCATCTCCATCCTCTGATGAACAGAGGCTAGGGACACCATTCTTTACCCCTCCAGCCTATGATGGAGTAGGGGCTGTCTGCATGGGGGATGGGAGAGCAGGGGAGGACTTTAGGGGATGGACAATACCTGAGCCTGTAACCTGAGCTAGGCAAGGGGGGTGGGAGGTCAACACTTTTGCCCAGGAAGTTAGACAAAGGAAGGGGCCAGCTGAAGGGGGTTAGTTTCAGTTTTGGTTTTGGGCTGGGTGGTGGGAATTCAGGGAATCCTAAACTGGGATCCAAGCACCCTGAAACCCCAGAAGGACTCAATTGAGGGGTCCTGACTGTGCCTACAAGCTCTGCTGTAACCTACATTCCTATTGTCCAATAAACCTTCTGTTTTACTGGCTGGCTGAGAGTCACTGTGAGTCCCAGGAAGAGGGGTGCAGGGCCGGACTCCCCCACACTCCGTGACACAGGCTAATAGCCATTTATGGACTTAGCCAACACAAATTTATCCAGTTCCCTTTTAAACATTATTATAGTCCCAGCCTTCACAACCTCCTCAGGTAAGATGTTCCACAAGTTGACTGTGCGCTGCATGAAGAAGAGCTTCCTTTTATTTGTTTTAAACCTGCTATCTATTAATTTCATTTGTTGACCCCTAGTTCTTGTATTATGGGAATAAGTAAATAACTTTTCCTTATCCACTTTCTCAACATCATTCATGATTTTATATACCTCTATCATATCCCCCCCTTAGTCTCCTCTTTTCCAAGCTGAAGAGGCCTAGCCTCTTTAATCTTTCCTCATATGGGACCCTCTCCAAACCCCTAATCATTTTAGTTGCCCTTTTCTGAACCTTTTCTAGTGCTAGAATATCTCTTTTGAGGTGAGGAGACCACATCTGTACACAGTATTCGAGATGTGGACGTACCATGGATTTATATAAGGGCAATAATATATTCTCAGTCTTATTCTCTATCCCCTTTTTAATGATTCCTAACATCTTGTTTGCTTTTTTGACTGCCTCTGCACACTGCGTGGACATATTCAGAGAACTATCCACGATGACACCAAGATCTTTTTCCTGACTCGTTGTAGCTAAATTAGCCCCCTTCATATTGTATGTATAGTTGAGGTTATTTTTTCCAATGTGCATCACTTTACATTTATCCACATTAAATTTCATTTGCCATTTTGTTGCCCAATCACTTAGTTTTGGGAGATCTTTTTGAAGTTCTTCACAATCTGCTTTGGTCTCAACTATCTTGAGTAGTTTAGTATCATCAAATCCCCTCTGACTGCTCTGAACAGGGAAAAAGCAGCATCTCATTGTAACCAAAGCGGGAGGTAAACTTGTTGCTGCTCTCACTACAGAGCAAGCTGAGGAGTGGCGCTCAAAATTTCCCACGATCTGGCCTCAAAGTAAAACAGACTGTGGAAAGATCAATGCCTGTGTTAAAATTGTAGGTGAATTGGTACCCCCTCAAAACCAATATCCTTACCCAAAGGAAGCAGAAGCCCAACTGATACAGACTGTACAGGACTTGGAACAACAGGGAGTTATTAGAAAAACTAACTCTCCTTTTAACTCTCTGGTGTGGCCAGTTTTAAAGGCAAACGGGAAGTCCTGGCGGTTAACTATAGCCTATAGAAGGATTAATAAAGGGTCCGTACCCATGGCCTCAATTGTATCAGACATGACACAGGTTATACAGAAAGTACAAGCCACCTCCAAATACTTCTCAGTGATAGATTTGGCTAACTGCTTTTTTGCCATACCCCTATACCCAGAAGTCCAGGATAGCTTTGCATTCACGTAAAACACCAACAATTTACGTTTTGCCGACTACCACAGGGTTTTCAAGATTCCCCCACTATTGCACACCGACATGTAGTAGATATGTTGGATCGTCTAAACCAGCAGGAAAGATCATTTGTCTTCTTCTGTGTTGATGATATTCTGATTTTTGGAGACACCAGGGAACAAGTACAGAAACTTACTGAAAATGTTTTGGCATTAATCCAAGAAACAGGGTTTAAGGTAAATTTAGAAAAAGCACAACTGGTGCAACCACAGGTCACTTACTTAGGTATAGTGATTGGGAAGGAGGGGAGGCAAGTGGATCAGCGCAAGGTGAAAACATTACTGGATATGTCTGCCCCTACAGATGTGCACTCTTTATGAGTTCTGCTGGGTGGGTTCAATTTCCTAGGGCCACATATCTATAAATATGTGAGATCACACTTCACTTATGGAAGTTACTAAAGAAAAAGACAAAATGGGAATGGGGACCAGAACAAGAGTCAGCCTTAAATACCTTAAAGCAAAAGGCTGTCACAGCCCCAGCTTTACGCTTCCCTGATGAATCAAAGCCCTTCGTTATCAGGCTAGCTGCAAATGAGGTTGCATTGGCAGCTACTCTCTAAGGCCACGTCCAGACTAGGAATTAAAATCGATTTTAGATACGCAACTTCAGCTACGAGAATAACGTAGCTGAAGTCGAATTTCTAAAATCGAGGTACTCACCAGTCTGGACGGGGCGGCATCGATGTCCGCGGCTCTCCGCGTCGATTCCGGAACTCCGTTCGGGTTGATGGAGTTCCGGAATCGATGTAAGCGCGCTCGGGGATCGATACACCGCGTCCAGACTAGACGCGATATATCGATCCCCGAGCAATCGATTTTAACCCGCCGATGCCGCGGGTTAGTCTGGACGAGGGCTAACAAAACAAGGAGAAAGGCAAACTAGTGCCGGTAGCATATGATTCTAAAAAACTTCAAGGTGCTGAGCTGAATTTTGACCCTTGTGAGCGTGAATGTTTAGCAGCCGTTTGGCAATCCAGTCCTTTGAACCTCTCATGAGCACAGCACCTATCACAATTCAAAGTACTCATACTCCTCTCAAATATATCTTATCTGGCAAGTTGATCGGGAGTAAGATCTCCAATACACACATGGCTCAATGAACTCTCATCCTGGTCAATAGAGAGGTCGTTACCGAAACAGTATCTAAACCTGATTTGTTGACTTATGCTTTAATTGAAAAAGAGACTAAGCATGAATGTCCCAAGGTTACTTTAGAACAAAGAATTGCACTGGTGGAGGCACCCCCTTTAAGGGATTTAAACACAGCAGGGCAGGAGAAGCATAGCTGGTTTACTGATGGCAGCTCGGTAGTAGTTAAAGGGAAGCGGGGTATTAAGTATGCTGCCATAAACCTAGAGGAGGAAGTGATTCAAGGGTATTTGGATCATGGCTCAGCACAACATGCAGAGCTCCAGGCCATATATCAAGTGTTAAAGTTACATGAAACCTTTCCCAGTCCAATCTCTATCTATGCAGACTGTGATTTTGGCGTGAAAGGCAGACAGGATTGGATGTTTGACTGGCAACAGAATCATTGGCAGGGAGCAGATGGGAAGGAGTTAGCGTACCTAGACAAATGGAGGTGGATCCATGCTTGGGTGACAAGGCACCCCGATCAGTTAAAAATTCAGCACATTAAAGCCCACAGCAGAGAGCTCAGTGCTGAAGCTATGCGGCACAGCTGAGCTGATGCTCTCGCGGGACAGCAGAACCTAGCGGTTTTAACTAGAAGCCAGACCCGCGCTAGCAATCTCATTTCTGATACTCTGCTGCCATTTAGTGATGTAAGTAATCATTGCAGCCGAACTCCGGGAAAAACAAAACGGCAGGAGCTGATTAGCGTGGCACATCAGTTCATGCATGAGGGATAGAAGGGACCTTAAGAAAGCTAAGGCAGGTAGCAGACTGGGAAGGGGTGGAGGATGATGTAAAAACACGGGTGCAAAATTGTGTGCGCTGTGCCAAGGACAAAGCTCATCCCCCGCACTGGCAACCAATGATGCACCAGAGGCGGTTGGGACCATGGCACAGAATACAGATGGATTTTATTGATAAGTTGCCTAGAAGTAAAGAAGGATTCCAATATTTGTTGGTTATTATAGATTCATTTTCAGGATGGGTGGAAGCATTCCCCACTAGGGATAACAGTGCTAGGACTGCAGCTAAAAAGCTCTTCACTGAAGTGGTGTGCAAATATGGAACCCCTGAGTTTATAGACTCAGATAAGGGAAGTGCATTTGTGGGGCAAATTTTCACAATGATGTTACAAGCCCTAGGGATCACCCAGAAATTCCACATCCCATACCGACCCCAGTCCTCTGGCCAGTGGAAAGGATGAATCGCACTATTAAAGAAGCACTGCGAAAAGTAGTAAACCATACTGGTAAAGACTGCCCTGAGAAACTACCTCTAATCTTAGCTGCCATTCGCAGTAGTGACAAGCTGAGAACTAAGATCCAGCCATACCAAATTCTTTTTGGATAACCAATGAAGTTAATGATTGATCCTGAACATTTTACGATACACCCATAGGATCATCCTACAGCCACCCAGAATGATTATTTCCAATGGCTAAAACAATTACAAGAGGATAAAACCACATTACAGTACAGGATCAATCAGGCCATTGAACATATGAATGAGAAAATGCAAAAACAAAGAACCAATGAACCCACTTTATGGGAAGTTGGAGATCGAGTAATGTATTTAAAATTGAGTAAGAAGGATCACACCTTAAAATCTAAATGGGTAGGTCCATATTCCATAGTGACCGTCTCAGCCCTCTGGTCTATCGCATTGAGAAAGATGGTAAACTTAAATGGGTGCATGTATCCCAGATAAAACTGTTCTCTTAATAGCATGTGCTTCATCCCTTTGTAGGTATCACTGTTATCAAATCCCTTAAAAGGAATCTGGAGAGCTTCAGCTGATTGCCTCCAACCAGAAGACTTGGATCACAAACTAATAAACAATTTTATTTCCCTCTCACAGACTGTGCAAGCGTTTACAGGAGAACACCAGTGGAAGCTGATTGAAGGACATAACAAAAATGTTACTATTTTGGGGATTCCTGGCACAATTATTCACCTTGGGAACATCCAGTGCACATTGGGGGATCCAGTGGTTTAATTTTACCACTGGAAACCAGATCCAAATTGTACCAATATCTAACCATACGTTACATGGACCCATTGACCTACTTACATTACATGTCTGGGTAAATATCACACCCTATGACCATGATTGTATATTTGAGGTTAGCTCGCCTACCCAGCCTATAGTAGATTACAATCATTGTCACCCCGTCCTCCCTGGATACCATACATTCCCACCCTTTAAATCAGGACCCCTAGAGACCCGGACAATAACAGTATGGGTGAATGAAACCAAATTAGTAGGAAGTACAACAGTACTGTTTTTAAATGGTCCACAACACATAAAAGTGCCCTGTCCTCATTTGCATAAGATGCAGCCTCCCATAGAGGCACAAGTGGCACCATTAATTGTAACCTTACACCTTTCAATAAACTGGACCAGGAATAATTTGATTCTAACTCGGCCAGAATGTGAACACCATAGCTCCCCGCTATTTGAAGCATGGTTCAAATCCTTACAACTAGAATATCCCTTCCCTCATCAGCGACGAGGGATAACAGATACCTTGTTAGGAGGTATAGGAGCAGGGACCGGAACTCTAAAATTCGGTAGATCTAGAAGCACTGAAAAATCAGGCCAGTATGGTAGAATCATTGCATCATACTATTTATTGTACAAGGGCAAGAGCACCAGATCACTGAATTGGTACAAACTGGGGCAGACACAGTGAACTTGCAAGGGCATACTTGGAAACATGTTAACCAGGCATTCTGGGCTCAATATGCCACCATGAGGGACATAACGAACAAAACGGCGTTAGCTTTGTGGTGCTCTGAACAACAAATATTAGCTATTATGCTAACAGAAAGGGTACTGGGTACGAGCTAAAGATATAACAGTCTTAACTCCTCTGCTGACAAAACATAACAATAACCTTTTCCTCCCTTATGTTTCTGGATGGTACAAGGCCCTGGAATCGAATGGACCCACACCAATCCTCATGAGGTACATCACTACACAAGTAATACGGGTCCAGTCCCACAAATGTAAAGTTATTCTGTGGCCCTTCATAGCCCTCCCACTTCTCCAGGGCAGGCATCCTTGGGCTTCTCGATTAGTGGGGACATATTTAAATGAACAAGGGGAAATCATAGACCATCGCTTGTGTTCCAGGTGGACTGCACAACAATGGGTATGTCCTACCTTACCAAAATTAGAAGATCTCTGCTCCTTACAACATAAAAGTTTGGCAACTTGTTACTGAGATGAACTAGATAACAGGACCACAAAAGTGTATTTTGATAGGAAAAGTTGTCTCTGTGCCACTGGATTAGAGAAGCTTGTCTGGCAAGAAAAATACATCTCAGAACCACCAGTAGCACAGTGTATGAGTAATAGAACTCTGCTAAAAACTTCCACCCTAACCTATTATTTCAAAAGTCACAAGGATAAAAGAACTGACACACTGGATACCAGTAATATTCTAGACTTGAACTTCGCTTTTGGGGGTCAATTGGACAAATCTGTACAAACTAATACAGGAAAATAAACAAATTAGCCAATTGACTGAAACCACACGGACCCAGGTTCAAACACGCAGTTTGGCTATTTTACATCAGGGATCTGAAATATTAAGAGTATCTGCACAAGCAGAACAAATCATGATGCACCATTGGTATGATATTTTAAAGGGATGGTCCCCCTCTTGGTCTTCAACTTTAACAATTATGTTACATCCAATTGTTGTTTTCTTTATTCTGATAAGTTTAATGTTAATTGTAATGTGTGGCACGTGCTGCTGGATGAAAAGGCTGTACTTTAAGCTAAAACCACAAGCTCACATTGTTTCCCAATATATAGACTTAAAACAATTGCATAAAGTGTGACCCATTCAATACCCCTGGACTGAAGGGTCAAAAGGGGGACAATGTAGAACTGATATGAATGAAATTGTTTTCAGTTATTCACTGTAACATTGTAACTTCTGTTCACCATTTCATTGCACTTGCCATTTTGCCTACATTGTAATTCTGTGCACTATTGTAATTCAAAACCCATTTTAAAATGCTTACTCCATTTTGTGGAAGGCTTGTGCTGCAGCCTCCATTTTTGCAAGCCATGCTGTAATTTTATTAGTTTAGTTTAGATGTGTGAATGAGGTATGTATGGGTGATAGAATCAACCTCCAGCACCAGCCCGTCCTGATGAGATAAAGTTCAAATACCAACGGCTGAAGACCTAGACAACAGCCCTAAACAAAGTAAGAAGCATTCACCCTCAAAAGAAAAGGACAAAAGAAACAACAGAAGGAAGATCAAAGCCAGGTCCGAGGCTGAAAGTCATGCCTGCAATTGATGGGTGATAAGTCCAAACCCAGAGGCAATGTGACACAGCAAGACCTATAGACTTTGAATCCAAACTAAAAACTATAAAAAAGATGGGTGAGACGACAGACTTTGGGTAACGTTCTGCTATCAACGTCAAGGAGCATCAGTGCATGCCCGACAGAGACCCAGCTCCTCCTCATGCTCAGCTTTCCTGGCCAGTTAGCTGCCACAAGCTACAATCCCAAGCTATGAACTCAAGCCACGAACTCAAGCTACAATCGGGACTGGGAACTATCCAGCAGCTGCAGAACATTTGGTGTGTGAGTGTATGTGTATAAGTATTAAGGTATTTGCTAGTAGTTATAGATCATAATAAATGTGGCATCTTTGTCTTGACCCCTAAAACGATCCTGTGTAGTTCTGTCTGTATAACACCCACCCTTCCCTGGAGGGAGAGGAGAATCAGGCTTCTTACTTCCCCTCTGGCATATGCAGCATCGAGAGCACTCGCTGATGAGCCAAGTGCCCAGGCCATCCTTGGGGTTAGTTCCTGCCACGGGAGATGCCTCAGGATCCGGTACAAGTTCTAACCACCCAATTCTCTGTGTCATCCTCTCTAGAATTACTTGGTCCATAGAGCTGTATCTGTACATCATTGGATCGGCTTCACCGACCAAGGGACTGAAGGCGTCTGGCACTGGATGGACAACACTTCTGCCACATTAACGTGAGTATCGTTCCCTGGGGTGATCCTCTGCTCTTCCCTTCCTGACCCCAGCCTTCCCCAGCTGCCCCTGCTCCTGCAGGCACTTTCCACCTCTCTAGCTCCAAGGCTGAGGCCAGGGATGGAGGCACTTGAGTTTCATTTCATGCCATGAGGACTGAACAACTCAAGGCTTTATCAGTCCCCGGCAGGTCACTGGTTCAAATCTGTCCCAGGTCTGTAGTGCCTACATGGTGTTGCTGCTGGGTGCCCTTGATATGAAATGAGTTTGCCAGGTCTCAGCCCAGTTTCCAGTGGGTAAAGCATCCACAAATCACACTGGGTGCCAGTTGGCCATCATAGCCAAGGGACCGAGGATGGAATGGGTCATGAGATCGGAGCACCTCAGCCTACAGAAGGTCTCTCCCAGTTTGGTCTGGTCTGAGACATCATGGCGAGGGAAACCCTGTGCTGCCATGGCATGTGTGGGCAGCAGCCTCTACCCCTGCACCAGGGCCTGCAACAGTGCAGCCCTCCACCACTTATGCCATTAACTAGTAGCAGGTTTTTATCCACTAGTGGGCCAATTTTGATGCCTGCCCTGTGATCCGGTAATGCTGTCTGTGGCCTCATGTTCATTTGGATACTTCAGAATATCCGTCTCCTTTAGGTGGAATGTCAAAAACCCTTGAAACCAGGGTGCAAATTGTTCAATCCATCCCCACCCCCCATGCAGAGAGTATTTAGCCTGCCATCATGGACAGCCATATTGTTCCCTTTACTTGCTTTAATCCCCCCTAGCTCTGGCCAAAGTCATAGAATCATAGAATAGCAGGATTAGAGGGACCTCAGGAGGTTATCTAGTCCAACCCCCTGCTCAAAGGCAGGACCAATTCCCAACTAAATCACCCAGCCAGGGTTTTGTCAAGCCTGAGCTTAAAAACCTTTAAGGAAGGAGCTTCCACCGCCTCCTTAGGTAACCCAATTCTTCATTGCTCAAGGGCTCTTTATGCTGCTCTGGCAGCATCAAGGGACTTTGAAGGACCCTTAATCTCCTCCCTTGCCCAGGATATAACCAGCATAAAGGGGCTGGAGAAGAGCTGGCACAACAGTCCCTGGTGCAGGGGCGGGGCTCTGCTGGGCTCTGGCTGTTCTAAGCTTCCCAGAACCCCACCAGGGCCTGAGCATAAGTTAAATGAACCCCAGGGCTGCTCTAGGTTACTCTGAGGGTGGGTCCCAGCTTACGGGGGGGGAAAAGGACTCTGAGGGCTCAGCTCTCTTCTTGTTCAGGTACTGGAACAAAGGAGACCCCAATAACATGCTCAGGAATGGAATCGGTAATGAGGACTGCACCCACCTGCTGGAGACTGGCCTGTGGAACCATGAACCCTGTAGTTTCTCTTACAGGTGGATCTGTGAAAGGGCTGGCACTGTGTAAACTGTCCTCTCTTCCCCTGGCTCTGAACACAGGCTGAAATTCATCCCTGCACCGCGAGGCCTGGGCCCTGCTCATGTCCTGTGCATCAGCCTGTCAGGCTTGTGATGTTGCACTCCATATACTTTATAAAAAATATAAGTGTGAATATGATGTAATTGGAATATGCTTTGTACAAAAAGGTCTCTTGTATCATTACAAAGCTTATAATCTACTGAGTGTGTTCATCCTGTTTTTATGAATGTATCATTCTTGTATCTGAAACTAGGACTATGAAGTATAATTCTCAGGTCCTATTGTAATTATGCAAAGTGTGGGCCATTAATGGTGGTTTAGAATCTTGATGGCTCCCATTGACTAGGACAATTGGTTGTAAATGGCTCTGTTTATTTGCAAACCTTCCAGGGTACATGCTGGCCAGCCCTGGAAGAATGGAGACTAGGGGGTCTCACAGGACAGGTGAACATGTCACCTGAGACTGGAATCCATCTTAAACCTGTTGCTTTTCCATTTAGAAGGAGGGGTGGGGACCCAGAGAGACAAGCAATTTCCGCCTTGTGCCAAAGCTATAAAACGGGGTGGAACAGAAGAAAGCAGGTCCCAGTCATGAGAAAGCCTCGGCTTTTCACCGAAGATGCCTGCTGGAACTAACAAGGAGTGTACCGGGGAAAGGATTGGGCCAAGACTAGGAAGGAGTCTAGTCTTGTGAAAGAAGCTTATTCGAACATCTCTGAGGGTGAGATTTACCTGTAACCAGTTTCTTCATGTATTAGGCTTAGACTTGAGTGTTTTGTTTTATTTAACTTACTTTGTTCTGTTTGTTATTACTTGGCACCACTTAAATCCTACTTTTTATACTTAATAAAATCACTTTTGTTTATTGATAAACCCAGAGTAAGTGATTAATACCTGGGGGAGCAAACAGCTGTGCATATCTCTCAATCAGTGTTAGAGAGGGCAGACAATTTATGAGTTTACCCTTTATAAGCTTTATTCAGAGTAAAACAGATTTATTTGGGGTTTGGATCCCACTGAGAACTGGGTGTCTGGGTTCTGGAGATAGGTGACCTGCTGAGCAGTTTTTGGTTAAAGTCTGCACAGGAGTGGTGCCAGAGTTTCTGGCACCATAGGCAGAATTCGTGGGGTGGCATTTTGTGCGCTCCCCACGGGGCGCGAGGGAGCTTCTGGTTCCGCTCCCATCTCACTGCTGAAGAAGGACCCTCCGCCAAAATGCTGCAGGTGACAGCGGCAGTCATTGAACTGCTCAATTGCCTGCTGCTGTTTTCCACAACACGTTGGTGGAGGGTCCTTCTTCAGCAGTGTGACGGGAGTGGAACCGGAAACTCCTGTGCGCCCCGTGGGGAGTGCACAAAATGCTGCCCCCCGAATCCTGGTGCCCTAGGCAACCACCTAGGGTCGCCTAATGGAAGCGCCGGCCCTGAGTCTGCAGCTTTCAGGGCGTGTTTCAGACTCTGAATCTGTGTTGCAGCACGCTAGCACGTCTGGTTCAACAAGACAGGGTTCTGGAGTCCCAAGCTGCAGGGAAAATGGGCTCAGGGCTAATCTCAGCACATCAGGTGACAATCTCAAGGGGGGGGTCTCTGTGACTGAACCTGTCACAGGGTTCTTGTGCTGGCCTTTTGCCAGGGCTGAATCTCACCCACATCCTAGCTCTGCCTGAGGTATCCTGGCACCTCTCCCCATTTGCTGCTTCCAATGAAAGCACCTTCCCCTGGTATTCCCCGGTTCCTGTCTCGGGCCCTCACCATTTCCTGGCCTCACTGAACCCCCCATAATTTTTAAAATCCAACACTACAACTCCTTTCTCCCCTCTGTCATGGAGATAATGAGGCTACACCACAGCAGGTGTCCCAAGGGGAGGCGAGTGCTGGGAGCCAGTCCCTTGCTCTGAAGGGGCTAGTGGCGTACACAAGGGGCTGGGAGCCAGACTTCCTGGGGTCTATCCCAGCTTTGGGAGGGGAGTGAAAGCTAGTGGTTAGAGCAAAGGTGGGCTCAGAGCCAGGGCTCTTGGGTTCTATCCCCGGTTCTGGGAGGGGTGTGAGATCTTGTGGTTAGTGTGGAGCGGGTCTTGAGCTCCTGATTCTCTACAGTCACCTGGCAGGACCAGGATGCACTGCAGCAAAGAGCATATTAAACATGGGAATGTTGCAGTCAGAGAAGTCACCAGTTGCTGCTTAAGGCCTGGCTCTTTGTCGTGAGAAGCGAGTGAAGGGAAGAGTGGTGAGTGAGTGAGTTGGGAAAGTGCAAAATCCAGGAGCACAGCTGTGCAAGCTGCAGCAGGAAGGAGGCAGAGCACTGTCTCAGTGCAGCGATGGAGCCTACAGCCCAAGGGGCTCCGGTAGAGCAGCTTACTTTTGGGAACCCAGGCAGCTGGAGCTGGCAATTTGAGCAATTCCACATGGCATCTGGTTTAACAAAGAAAGCACAAGGATACTGGCTAAATGCCCTGATCGTTGCCTTGGGTCCTGCTGCTATTCTACAGGCCCTACCCCTCAGTGAGGAGGAAAAGAATAAAACTTCAAAGTGACAGAGTCTTTTGATGCCCATTTCATAGGCAGACCGAATATTGTAGGTGAAAGGGGCCAAATTTAACAGGCGGCACCAAGAACAAGAGGGCATCAGCTGTGACTTTTATTATGGCAGTTGCTAGTCTTGCTGAACATTACAGATAAGGTGTGATGCTGATAAAGCAAGTACCAGCTCTGGCCATGGCCTCAGGGATTCATGAAGACCTGACAAACTCAAAGCTGGAAACCAGACCAGCTCACCTGAATGATAGTTTTGTTCAAAGTAGGTGGTAGTCTTAGAACACTGTATTCATTTTGTAGACTTGCAAATTAGTGGCTGTGTTAATCTCACTTGTAATGTCTATATTCAAGGCTCTAAGCGCACATGAACGGGTTGCTTTATAACTTTGACAATGTTGACACTGAATCTGTGACCCTGCGCAAGAGACTCATCCCCCCCTCCCCTCACCCACTCATTCAGGAGGCCTCACAAGATTAAACGGGCCATTAAGGAACATCACGACACCAAGGATTGGTGAATGGCCCTCGCACGCCTTGGGAATATGACATACAGGGAGTTTGTCTTGGCCACTGGAAGACTAAGGTCTGGTCTGCCCTATATCTAGGGCCCTAGCAAATTCACGGTCTATTTTGGTCAATTTCACTGTCATAAGATTTTAAAAATCATAACTGTCATTATTTCAGCTATTTAAAGCTGAAGTGTTATGGTGTTGTAACTGCAGGGGTCCTAACCCAAAAATGACTTGTGGGGTGTGTGTGTGGGGGTGTGTGTGTTTGATGCACGGATAGAAAGGGCTAAACATCCTGCAAAATAAGTAACCCTCAAAAGTCATGTGGGGAGATAATGTTTTTGTGTATTTACACATGCATGAGTAGGGTCTACAATGTAATCAACACTCCCTGTCTACGCTATATTCTGATAATTCAGAGATCAAAAGAAGATCCTAGCATTTAAATGAATTGTAAACATGGGATAGCTCAGCATTCATCTCTCTTTGAAATGTACTGTGAATGGTGGAGGAACATGCAAATAGCCATATGTTAATCCGTATAGCTAAGTACCGGTGATGGACCTCCTTCAAAGTCCTCCTAATTACCTTTTGTTCCCTGGGGAAATCCCAACTTGTCAAAGAGGACATGAAATTGTATAAAAGAGCCTTGAGCCCTGATTCTGTCATCTCAGATCTGCTTAGGCTTCATCAGGGGAAGTTTGAGTCGCAAGACTGAGGTCCCAGTTATGCTGGTACACCCTGAATATGAGATTTGAACATTGGACTATGATCTATGAACTGAATTCTAAAGGAACTCTTCGCAACTACAAAGCTCACCATCTCTGCTATGAATCAGCACCTCAGTGGATTGAACTAATGTCTGTACATATAGTGATCTTTGAACCATCCTCTCTCTTTTGTTATTTTAATACATTTTAGCTTAGTTAATAAGAATTGGCTGTAGCAAGTATTTGGGTAAGATCTGAAAAATTCATTAACCTGGGAGGTGATGTGTCAGATCCTTCGTTTGCCGGCCGAAGTGAGCCTAGCGTTTCCTTTTCCATTTGAGTGTTCCACGATTGTCAGTGCTGGGGAAGGGGGTGGGAGAGCTCCAGCTGTGAGCCCTGGCGGAGGGGGTCCAGGCTGTCAGTACCTGCGGCGGGGCTCCAGCTGTCCGCACCCTGCGAGGCTGACAGCCGACAAGTGGTATAAGTAATGCAGTGTTGTGATGAAGTGGGAATGTTCTTGTGTTATTTGAATGCTGAGTGGGGAGTATTAAGCTGGCAGGGGAGTTGTGCTGGGACAGCCTGCATTGGGGAAAGGAGCACACCTGAGCATGTAACATGAGAACCCAGGAGGGGGGTTGGAGGCCAGGTGACACCTCTGCCCCGGAAACCGGACAAAGAACACAAAGGCTGGGGGAGGAGCCGAGGGGAGGCTGAGTGAGAGGCTGGAGGGAGTTTCAGTTTGGAGCTGGCTGGGAAATGAAGAGGGGCAACCCGACCAACAGGGCTGTGGTCTCCCTGTGGCCCCCAGATGGACATAACTAAAGGGGGTCCTGTTGTCTGTATTGGCAAGACCTGTTTTGGACTGTGTTCCTGTCGTCTAATTAAACCTTCTGTTTTACTGGCTGGCTGAGAGTCACGGTGAATCCACTCCCACCCTCTGTGACACCATCATTGGAGGTTTTAAAGAACCTATTGGACAAAGAGCTGTCAGGGATGGTCTAAGTACAGTGCTGGATGGGATGATCTTTCTAGGACGCTCCCAGCCCTACATTTCTAGGACTCTCTGAACTGTGGAGTTTAAATGGTGAGCCTCACAGTGAACTGCCCCAACAGCCTTCACCCAGCTCTAGTCCAATGTGCATTATTAACAAAATAAGCTGGTCCCTGATACGGAGAAGTCACAAGACCAGTGAGCACAGCAGGACATTCCCTATCAGAGATACCTAGTGACAGTCGTTCCCCTGTAGTGCAGTGGGGGAAGCTATGGAATCCAATGGTTCCTCTCAGATAAAGCCTTGCCGTACACAAACAGGGACTTGGCTTCCTTCACCAGGGGCGGCTCTAGACATTTTGCCGCCCCAAGCACAGAGGGTCCGCTGGTTCCACAGCTCCAGTGGACCTCCCGCAGGCTAGACAGGAGGGAAGATAACTCACCAGAACACAGTCCATTCCACTTACAACCCAGAATTTATCAGCAACACTGAATTCCCAGAAAAACAAAGAAGAGAATATGATTAAGAACCAGACCCCAGGTCACTAACTACAGGGATTAGAGCCAGCTTTGTGGGGATCCTGGAAGTGTGGTTAGAGACCCGAAAGAGGCGCTGAGCTGAAGTCTTCAAGCTCCACGGAGAAAGGGCAAGGGAGGAAGCCCCCACATCATGGTTACAGTGGACATTGAAGAAGCCCCAATTTCTCTGAAAGACGAAATCAGGCCTCTGAGCAATTGAAACAGATACTTCAAACAGTTTAATAGGAAATGTATGCACAGTACATACAAAATCTGGAGCTGGGATATTTACATATGACCTTGTTTGCGAGATACACGGCCAGGACCTGAAAAAGAAATGTGAAGAGTCATCAGGATTTGTCCAGTGCCCCTTAATACACATAAACAGAGTGGAGAATATTAGGGAATAACAATATGAGAACATGGACCGGGGATAAACTGCTGGATACGGTAGAGAAAACAATCACCAAAACAGGAAACACTACAAGATTAGGGGAACTCATATTACTTAATAGAGTCAACTGTTACAGGAACATTTTCTCCTCATTGAAAACTATCAGCAATAACATCCCAGACTCCCTCTGAGTTTTGCCCTCCTCTGCTAACTGCTGCCTGGTGAATCCTCACAGGCCCTGAACCAGGGGGACAGTAAACTGGAGAATGAGGTGGTGATGGAGACTAGAAACCTGGCCATTCAGTGACCTTTTGCTATGAAGTGGAGGATCATAGTAGCTAACTTTGGAGGATGAGTTAGATCAGCTGAGCACCTTCTCTGAAGGACAGAGCATCCTTATCTCCCAATAACTCGGTGGGAGTTTGAGAACACTCAGCAACTCATAGGCTTGGGCAAGACAAATACAAAGGCCTTGGGCGGCTAAAGTTAAGCACTGAAATCTGCAGGTAGAAGCCTAAATATCCATTATAGCCACCTGCAGAGGTCCTGATTAGGGCATTTAAATCTCTATCAGCATTGTTGTGTTTCAAATAGATATTTGAAAAACAAGGGGACTGATGTTTAAAGGCATATTTGGCCTTTGGTTGCCATCAGACAACTTGATGCCAGGTGAGTGGGTTTTTCAAACCCGGCTACCTAAACTCAGACTCCTAACAACCACAGGTAGGTGCATCAATAGGGGTGGGGTTAGTTGTGAAGTCACCCTTTTGCTGTCCTATGTTGCAGTGGAGCAGAGCAAAGAAGCCATAAAGCTGCCCTAAGAGGCAGCTAGGAATTCCCCAGCATGCGCAAATCCCTAACACCCAGAGAACCAGCATATAGAGTGTACAACCAGTGTAGCTGGCTGTATGTCACCAACTCCTAGCTTCCCGCCCAAGTATATGGGGTGTGAGCTGGAAACAGAAGATGGCACACACAGTACGCATTGTGCTATAGCTATCTCCAGTGCAGCAATGGATTTTACAAGACAGCATAATTTAGAACAACCCCGAGTCTAGAGCTCACGTGTATTTGAGGATCTGGGCCAGGACTTGGCTGTTACTATAGTAATGACCCCTTAGCAATCAGTATAATGTACATGCTTATCACCGAGCTTGTCCAGAGGCTGCATGTCCATCAGAATGATTAGATGTCCTGCTGTGTAATAAAAATGCTTTGAGTAATAAAAATCAACCCAAGCTACTTTACAGGGCCTGATTCTTCTCTCACTTACAGCATCTGAGCAGTAGGACAATGGTGAATACTGCCCAGTATTATAGTTGCCTCTGTCTTATTCCAATTTTGGGTAGCAGGAGCGAGGAGTGTAAAGGCCCTACTGTCACTCAAAAGTTAACCCCACCCCTTGACCAAATAAGCCCTGCCCACCGGTCATCGGAAGCCCCACCCCATGGGGTATTACTTCCAGGGTCAATGCAAACACATGACCGGAAGCAAGGTGTGTCATGTGACCCCTCTAAGAACTATTTCCACTATACCAATCAGGATAGGTTTTGCCCCGAGAGGAACGTCCTGAGAGAAGATTTAACCAATCAGGGGGAGTTCTGGGGTTTGTGTGACCCCTCTAAGAACTCCTTCCACTGCCCTCTACCAATCAGGAGGGGCTTCAGCCACTAGAGACCACCCTGAGAAGAGATTAGACCAATTGGGGGGAATTCTGGGGCGAGGTGACCATCCAGAAGTGGTTCGTATGAGCCCTCTAAGAACTCCTCCCACCGCCCTCTACCAGTCACGATGGATTTCGGCTGCAGAGGACAGCCCCAAAAGGAGACTTGACCAAAATAGGGCAGGTTCTGGGATGGGGCGACCACCCAGAAGAGGGTCATGTGACCCCTCTAAGAACTCCTCCCAATGCCCTCTGCCAATCAAAGTGCAGAACCATCACCCCATAAGTCTGAGCACTGGGCAAAGGAGGCCATCTCTTACCAAGAAGACGTGTTTCAGAAATTGTGGAAAGGCTGAGAGGAAACGTGGACTTCTTTACCATCCCCCTGAGAACTTCAGACTTTGTTTTAGCCCCACGGACCTTTGGACTTGTGTGGAGAAAGTACTACAGCAGCAACAGTTCCGAAGAGGATGAGGGAGCAGCCAAGGGGATTCCTCTGGCCCAGCCATTGATGGATATGCCAGAACCTGAACCCGAAGCCCAACCTTTCATGAGACACCCTGATGAGCATGGTGGCCTCTCGTTGTCCACCACCCTGGAGGAGGAAGGCGATCATTGCTTGGAGGAGTTACTGGCGGACAAGCTGAACAGAAAAGATGTCACTCAGGTAAATGAATGATTAAGAAGCAACAGTTGATGATGAGATGTAATGAGGTTAGGAACCTGGGGTTGTGTAAATCTAAAAAACAAGCAGTGAGAACTTACACTTGTTTCTTGTCTGAGACAGCTCGATGATGCCTTTCTAGAGGACCCGGAGGCCCTGGACAACGTTGCATCAAGTAGCAAAGATGAACCGGGCCTGCCTTGTTTTTGCTGAATGTCGCTAAAAATTGTTGAAGAGGACTTTGAGGATGAAGGTTATAAGGAGTTTAGGAGAAGGTTTGGCATGGAACTCGCTGACCCAGCGCCACATCGTGAGCTTAAAAATTTAGGTGGACTATTGTATGCGTTGCTGTTTGTGCTGTTCTTAATCACTGTCTTAGGGAAAAGCTTTTTGAAGATCGTGACGGTTGTGTCATAGATGCCCCAGCCCAACGGCACCATGACTGTGTGATTTGGACTTCAACTTTATATGTAAATTTGTAAATTTAAATATGTACATTTAAAAAGAAATCTATTGAAAGGGGCTTTGTGACTATCTGCCTTTCTGTTAGAAAGTCTCTGGCCCTTAAGTGAGCTAAAAGTTTTAATGGAGCCTCTTGGTTTCTTTTCAAGGAGCTGTATGTCTTTTAAATTAAAAAAAATGGTTTGTGAGAATCTAATTTTTGTGTTTTTGTGTAAAAAAGACATCCCTTTACAGCAAAAAGCTGAAATGTATGTTGTGGGAGGGGGGGAAATCCTAAAAATGTGTTTACAGTGTAAGCATTCTGCCCACCAGAGTTGGCAAGAACAAGGACTGGGTTCAGTATCTAGGAACTCCATTCCAATAACACAATGCAAAACTGGCTCAAGTCCCCAGCCAGTGGGCCACTGAGGCTCCCCTACTACAAGCTAAAATCACCACCTTACTGTGTTAAGTTGTAGGGGGACCTCAGTACTTGTTCACCATTAGCCCAAAATGAATACCGCTCTGCAGTCTGTAACCAAACTCCTCTTGAAATCAAAATTAGCACTAACATTACACAGTGGAGGCAATGGAATTGGCGGATGGATCAGTCCATCACCAGGTACAAAAACCTGTCCCCAGTCTCTCTCAATTTACTGGGTTTTGGAACCCATGTCCCTTGCCTAGCTAGTGCTACTTAGTTGAAGGTGAATCCCTCTATTATAAAAGGCCAAGTACAGTTCCACTGTCCTTGATTCACATAATCAGGATAACAACATTTTATTCTTCCTGCCTCAATAACAGAGAAACTGGGGATCCCACAGTAGCCAAAGTGACTATTTGGGCTACTGTGGGCTCATGATCAGCCCCTGACGTTCTTTTCCACAGCTCACCACCAGATGTCAGAGTAGATCTCATCTTGACTCTGCTTACAACAGTAAAACAAACAGGGATGGTTCAGAGATGTGTTTGAGTACAATAGAGTTGTCTCATTCTGTTGAAGTGAATGGTTTTAACCATACCCCCACTGAATAGCGAAGGTAATTGTGATTACTTACCCATGTTGCCATAGGGATAAATTTGACTGGTGTGCACGCATAGTAAGAGAGGTGGGTGGGTGAGTTCTGATTAATAGGAAATGAAATAAAACCTCAGGAATTCGCAGTTGCTATTGGACAGTTTAAATATAACCCCTGGAGTTGATCGAGCGCTATTGGACAGTTTAAAGGACCCAGGGGTTGGCAGAACTCATTGGACAGTTTAAATATGACCTGGGAGTTGTTTGAATGCTATGGGTCACTCTTTCTAGCAACTCAAAGCTATTAAAAGTTTAAATTAATATATTTAAAAAAACAAACACCTCCCTCCCCCCCACACACACAAGGGTCTAAGCCAAAACTGAAATGTCTCAAGGGTTCACAAACCTTCACCATGCTTTAGAACAAGCATGTGCTCTAAAGACAATCAAACATTTAAAAGCTCTGGGGGGCTTATTATGGTTGTGATACAACCATTTTATTTCAACCGCCACCCCAAACTTTATGCATGAAAGAAACGTTTTAAAAAACAAGTCCCAAAGAGATGTACTGATATCTGCAAAAGGTCTCCACTTGGGAATGGGGACAGTTACATTAAGGGTTGGGGATTTACTGTTTAATACTGCAAGAAGGCCCTACAGAAAAATCTATTTTAACTAAAAGAAAAAAATGTAGCCGAAAGCAGCTCAGTTGTGCAGACAGCTTAATTCCTCCACCCCAGCTCACAAAAGCAAATGTTAAGAAGGGGCCTAAAGTCCTTAAGTATCTAGTATTTCAGAGCTGTAGCGATCAAATCAACCTGCTAGCTACTATTTTGAAGTCTGTTTGAAACAAAGGGTTAGGATGATATAAAAACCTCAGGTATTTTGGAGACTATTTTTTTTCAACAGAAATTCTCTTGAATGGCTGCTGGACTGCAAGAGGAGGTATGCTCCCTGTTTTAAACTCTGAAAATATATATGATATAATATCATTCGTTGGCCATGCTGTCTTAGTAAATAATGATGCCTGTGTTTATTGCAGTGTGATCTGTTTAGCATGGAACCAGTAACTTTAAATTGCATTTCATCACCAGGCCAAGGTAAAAACCATTTTAAGTGTAGTTTTGCTTAATAACTTCAGATACTACACAGGTTGTATAGGGATTTGGGGCTAATACTAACTAACAGTTTTTGCTTGTTCTTTAATCCAAAGGCCCAAACACACCTGGGGGGAACAGAACAAGCATGTGCCTGCAACACTTTATCCTGCAGTAGAAGGTAACTTTCTGCAATTGGCTTTTAAGTGCATGTGGGTTTATTGAAAACTATTTTGTTGCAAACTGTGTTTCAAACTCTCTCTCTCTGTAAAACATAGGTGGGATTTTTTTTTTAAAGTATATGACTGCAAATTGATGGTAATGGTGTGTTTCAAACTAACAAGGTGGGTTTTTTTGTGTACAAAATGTGTTTTAAACTGGATTTTAAAAGTTGATTTTAAAAGCCGTTTGGTTTTTATTTTGCAAAATGAAGTGTGTTTAAAAAAAAGTTTGTGGGTTTGTTGTTTTAAAGTGGTAGAAATAAACTCAAAACTCCTGTATGTTGTACAGCCTGAAATGGATTATTTTGTTTTAAAGCTATGACTTTTTAAATAGAAAAATACCCTAATGAATGTTTTATTTTTAAGTTTACAAGACAGTTTCATGTGATTTATAATAGTAATAATAATATTCTCTGCTTCACAAACCTACCTAATACCAGCAGCATGAGAGACCCTGACGAACTCTTTCAGTACCTGTTTTGCTCCAACTACAAGGTTTCATCCTGCGAGTTTATCGACGATGAAAGAGCATGAGTGTCTTGGAAGGATGCAAAAGACCGGTACTCTGTCTCTGGAAATACCAATGTTTTCATAGCCTCTTTCACCACTGCTTATGCCCGCTTAGAACTATACAACCTGCTAGATAGGTTGCAAGAGCGGTGCCCGTACCATGATACTGACTTGGTGATATTTGTGAAAAGGGAGGATGACTGGAATCCCCCTCTGCGGGATTATTTAGGGGACCTCACAAGCAAGATCCCGCCAGATCAACACATCACCGAGTCTGTGTCGGCAGGCCCGAAAACATACGAGTATAAGCTGTCGGGAGGAAAGGCCTGTATGAAAGTCAAAGCTATTACCCTGAACGTAGCAAACTGTGAAAAGATCAACTTTCACAGTTTGAAAGATCTAGTTCTGGACTATCGCACAGGCCTGTGAGAAAACACCTCCAAAAAGATAGAGGTGCAGCAGCTCTGTATCATAAGGAACAAAAATCAGTGGCAAATAGAGACAAAAACCCTTAAGAAAACACAGAAAGTCGTTTCCAATAAGAGGGTCCTAGGAGAAGAGTTTAAAACCCTGTCCTATGGCTTTTCAAATGGATCCGAGGTGGAAACACCCCTTTTCTGCAATTCTTGTGGGGCCTAGCAACTGAGGGAAAAGTTACTTTATAAAAAATGTGTTGGATAATGCCAAACAAACATTGTCTGTTATGCCTGAGAGTATTGGATAACATGGCTATAAAAATCATTGCAAGATACGCATGTCTGGGCTTGTTGAAACATGTTTTGAGCAAGGCTAGATATGCCCAAGAATTTAAATTTAGTTTTTACAAAATTCATCATCATCTGGTCGTTTTGCACTAAGTTGTTAGAATACAATTTTAAAATCCAGTCAAAAGATAAACCCTTGCTACGATGATGTAAGAAAAACATGCAATGATTGCTGCAGGTGACAGGGTGGGGGTCTTGTAATTGTCTATTGTGAAACACATTGTCTGTGGCATTTTTGTTTAAAAATGTCATAATGCTTTTAGGAAACAACACGCTATTCGGGGAGGTGCCCTTATGAGTCAAAAAACTCTCCACAGTTACACTTCGCCAGATACAAGGTGAGCCAGTGTTCACCAGGTTGGTTATGTGGATGCGTGTTGACCACCAAACCTAAGGGTCTCTGAGACAGCTTGTTGCCAGGGAGCCAATCATAAGGGGATTCTTTTTTGTGTAAGAGGTCATTGATGAGACACGTGAGAGCTGCACGGTGCCCATGTTCACGTATAGCCAAGCAGAACATTTCTTCTCTGATTTGTCTCTATGACGTTGTCAAAAACCAAATACACGATCATACTGACGGTGATGGCTAAAGCCATCTCAAAACCTATTTCTGCTCTCAGGTTCCCAGTTTTAATCAGGGAACAGTGATCGGCGCATTCCTGGTCGGGAGACAGGTCAAAGGCAAACAAGGTGTAACCCTGTGCAAACTCCTCACGGTTGATTAACAGAGAACGATCTTTCATGTGTTTACCAGCTGTCTGTACCAGATTCATGTATTCTCTCACACAGCATCCTGCCTCAAAGCCTGGTTGCAGAGGCTTGGTTACGGAATATTCCACCCATGCAAGCCCCGTACATCCAGGAAGGGCATATCCCGCCTGGGCTTTGTAACAGTTCCTATAGATGGTGGGGTCGCTGTAATTTTTTAGGATCGCCTTAATGTGTTACCTTTTAGAAACCTCGCTCTCTCCGAGGACACTGGTGCACCTTGACGATCACCTTGCCAAAGCGAAATAAGACGTGTCTGTTCTGATCTGTCTTTATTTCAATGGTAATGGTATCGATGTGGTGTTTTCTGACAGGAACGTAATGAGGTTTATCGTAGGTGATGGTGACAAACTCATTGTTCTTTCCTTGGAAAGGGACACAGCGTAACAGAGGAACAGAAAAATCCCCCGCAAACTGGTGTTCTACAATATCTGTGAACAGACACAAAAAGTTAAAAGCCCTGTGATGTCTGCTGAGAAGGGGAATTTTTGGACGCTGTGCTTGGGGCCCAAACCTAGAATGTTAGCTAGCTTCCCGCTGGTAGAAAACATATAAGTAAAATCGATGGATTTAAGACTAACTTTTCTACCCACAGGGTCGTACTTCATGACCACCTCAGGTGGTTTGGGATGATGAGCCACAGTACTGTTCATATGATCCAATAATTCGGGTATGGACAAGTAATAACCTCGTCGTAGGATAAAATTCCATGCCATATCTCCAAAGGTGATTTCAAAAGAGGTGTCTTCGTTGATAGTGTTCTGGCTGTGCGGGTATTGTATTTCCACTAACCTCACCTCCCAGGCACTCTGGAGATCCTAGGGCTTAATTAGCCGTATTGTAAAGTTCAAGCTGTGTTTTGAGGAAAAACTGCAGAGCTGGCATTGCTGGGCAAAGTAATGTAAAACTCGCTGTCACTCATTTTTCGCTCTGTCTTTGCAGGAGGAATCTTTTTGTTTGTTTGTTTTGTTCATGTCTAAATGTCACAGAGTTGAAAAGCTTCCACCCAGCTGTTAAACTTATCACCCTCCAAACATTTCACCAGTAGCTGCTTTTTTCTCCCTTTTCCTTTATCCGCTAGAACTTTTTCGATCCTGTAAATCCTGTCTTGTTTGGGGTTTACTTTTTGTAATTCTTCAGGGTAAAAAGATCCAGTAACTGTCTCACCCTCGTAATCTTTTAATCAGTATACAGGTCTCTGGCTCCTGTTTAAGGCTTCATTCACTATAAATATCTCATCAGTAAACGTCTGTTCGTAACCTTTTTCAAAGGCTCCTTTGATTTTAGATAGTCTCACGTGCTCAGCTTTTCTAAAAGAAGCAACAACCAGTTTTATTTTAAAACCATCTCTAGAAACCATTTTCCATATCTTCAGAGAATGTGAAGGATTAACATCAGCTGGTCTGGTACGTATAGTTCTATGAAAGCTCTGGTTGTAACTTTTTATAAAGTCAGATAACACGTCAATGTAGCGAAAGGTGTTATGGGCTGTAAAATATCTCCACATCCTCCATATCTTTTTAAAGTTCTGTTAAATTGCTGCTTTGACTTCATTATTAGTAACAAAATGGTGAATGCCATGCCGTTTTAACAACCTGATAAAAGGTTGGTTTAAAAATTCTTTCCACCGATGGGTTTGTAATTTTTGAGGCACGACCTTCGTTAAAAATAGTTTTAAAGGCCTTGGATACTTCACCACTCATCTTGTCTTTTAGGCCTAAGGACAAGGCATATTTGGATAGGATGTCTATCACCTTTAAGATGTACTTAAAGCCTCTGTTGTGTTTGGAGAACCGGCACACATCTACCAAATCTGCCTGCCATTGTGCGTCCACATCTGAAACAATGGTTTTGTTTCTTTTAAAACGTATTTGAGCCGGTCTGTGTAAAGTGTAAGCCTCCTGGTGTGAAAGCCAAGCCATTGCCTGTCTTCTATTTAAAGTTTTACTATGCTTTTTGGCCACTCGAAAAAGGGGATTCACCTTGCCAAAGCTCCCAGGTTCCCTGGGGGTATAATATATTTTCTTTAACAGAGCCGTCTGTGGAGACAGGACTGTTCCTGGTACCGTGTTTTACTAACACAAGCATGGAGGGGGATACAGTCATATGGACACATTTAAATAAGTTTAATTAATTGCCTGGTTTAACACAACCTTTGACAGCCATCTGTAAAAATGGACACCATGACCCCTACAATGAGGGACTCTGAGCTGGTTCATTTTTCTATTTTGTCCTTTTCCGGATTTTCCTCTTGAGATCTGCGTCTCAAACAGGAGCAAAAACAGCTGATGAACGACAGGGCTACCGATGTGTAAGTTCTCAAAGGCCTCTTGAAAGGCATCGTCGCGCTGTTGAGAGATTTTCAGACAAAAAACAGTGTTAGCGCCCCACTGCTTGTTCTTAGATTTATGCAATGCCAGGTCGATTCTTAACCCCATTATACCCCCATGATTGATTGTCGCTTCTTAATCATTCACTTACCTTACCACCTCCCCTGAACGTCACATCGCCGAAGTCCCCGCATCCCCTGAACTTCGTATCGCCCAAGTCCCTGTGTCCTCCAAGTGTCACGTCGCGACGCCCAAGTCTCCCACCCCTCCCGAGCGCCATGCCGCCCAAGTCCGATCCCCCTGAGCATTGCCTCGCCCAAGTCCCCACCCCCTCCCAGTGTCGCATCGCCCTGCCCAAGTCCCCCGCCCCTCCTGAGTGTCGCCAAGCCCAAGTCCCCACCGCCCCGAGTGCTGTGCCGCTGAAGCCCTCCCCAGCCAAGCGCCGCACCACTCAAGTCCTTGCCCCCCAGCATGGCACTACGCCTCACAAGCCCCTCCTCCCCCCAGCGCCGCTCGGCCGGTCAAAAAAAAAAACAAAAACAAACCCTGAGTGCCGCCCCGTCCCGAGGTGCCGCCCCAAGCATGTGCCTGGTGGGCTGGTATCTGGAGCTGGCCCTGTCACGAGGGTTTGGGGTCGGGTTCTGAGGTATCTATCAATGGTAGAGTCAAAGGGCCCTCCTCGGAACTGTTACTGCTATAGTGCTTTATCCATACAAGCCCAAAGGTCCTCAGGGCTAAAACAAAGTCCGAAGTTCTCAGGGGGGTGGTAAAGGAGTCCATGTCTCCTCTCAGCCTTTCCACAATTCATAAAACACGTCTTCTTGGTAAGAGATGGCCTCCTCTGCCCAGCGCTGGGATTTATGGGGTGATGGTGCTGCGCTCTGACTGGCAGAGGACATTGGAAAGAGTTCTTAGAGGGGTCACACGACCCTCTTCTGGGCGGTTCACCCCTTAAGAGAACCTACCCTATTTTGGTCAAGTCTCCTCTTGGGGCAGTCCTATGCAGCTGAAACCCATCACAACTGGTAAAGGGTGGTGGGAGGAGTTCTTAGAGGGGTCACATGAAGCACTTCCGGACGGGTCACCCCACCCCAGAATTCCCCCCAGTTGGTCAAATCTTCTCTTGGGGTGATCCCCAGTGGCTGAAACCCCTCCTGATCAGTAGACGATGGTGAGAGGAGTTCTTAGAGGAGTCACACAAATCACTTCCGGACAGGTCACCTGCCCCGGAACTCCACCTGATTGGTCAGATCGTCTCTCGGGACATTCCTATTGGGGCGAAACCCATCCTGATTGGTAGAGGACAGTGGGAGGAGTTCTTAGAGGGGTCACATGACACATATTGCTTCTGGTCATGTGTCCGCCTTGGCCCCAGAAGTAATACCCCATGGGCTGGGTCTTCCGATGACCAGTGGGCAGGGCTTATTGGGTCAAGGGGTGGGGTTAACATATGATTAATGGTAGGGCCCTTATACTACTGGAGCGCCTTGTTCTGTTTGTCTCCGTTCCGCTTCATTCCTCAAGCACTCGACCAGAACAGATGTTACTTATGATCTCAGTTGCCACCAGCTGGACAGTGGGACTTGGATCTTTCTCTAAGACCTGGAGAGCTGAAATTACAGAGGACATCATGTTAGTGAACAGACTGTCAAATCACAGCTAAGTGTGATCACAGAACCTTGAAGTACGTGAGCAAAATGATCACATGGAAAAATGTGAAACTGGACTCAGACCTTCTATTGGGGTGGAAAATACATGAGAGATGAATAGGCCTCACTTTTCATATAGTCCCCTGTGCCTGAAATAGCTGGAGACTTATTACTTCTGAATATCATGCTACAGCAGCTCTCCAATACAAACAAAGCTTTAGGTTCCCCCATTGGTTCCTTCCGTGCTCCCAACTGTGGGGAGACCTTGACTCTACCAGAAAGTCGTCCACTCTGCTGCAAATGGAAGAAGATCCATTTTTTCAATAACTTCCACTTTTAAGTTATTTTCCAGCTTTATTCAGGAGCCACTGCCTGAGCTCAACTAAACCTGGAATTTAACAGAAGCCAGGTCCAAGCTGGTTTGTGCATGATATAGGGCACCTACTGGAAGAAAATTGCTGGTGGGAAATTTGGGGTAGCAGAAAGTGGCTACTTCTCACTTGGGGAGTCCACAGAGAGCCAATAAAGCCCGAAGAGTGGATAGCACTGGCTGGGGAGGGGGCATTGCCAGGACAACCAGGCGATGCACTGGCTCATATCACACCTTCTGCAGCTTCCTCCTTCAGGGGAAATTAAAGCTGACTTTCTACTGGGCAAGAGTGAATTTGTCCTTTGATGTGTGGCTGATGCACTTTGCACCAGTGGTATCGGTTACTGCTACTTGTCAGCTAAATTCCTTTATAACAACTCACTAATGAACAGGACTTCAGCTGTATTTACTACTTACACATCAGCAGATATTCCAGGTCCAGCCATTTCATACGCTGCATGTCTGTGTGTTTCAGGATGATGTCTAAATACAAAACGTAAAATAAATAACAGCAACAATAATAAAACCTTCCCTTGTTGAGTGCAAAGTGATATTGGCAGCCCCTAGACAGGTCATTGGCATCTCTTACTGTGGGCCTACAGGTGAGCTGTGGGCAAGAGGATGCTAGAGCAGTTTACAGTCCACACTGAAGAGAATGAGAGAGACATTTTTTAAAAAAGAATGTTTACAGAAATCCCATTTGCTTGAAACAGTCTGTGCTCCTCTTGCCACTGCAGTCAGTTATTGGAGACATACTAAGAGAGTGTCTTGATCTAGTGGTCTGAGCAAAGGACTGGGACCAGGAATGAGTGAGTTCTAAGCAGGGATCTCACAAGGTGACTGACAGGTGAGCCTTAGATGAGCCACAATGCCTGCCTGTCTCACATGGGTGTGCTAAGGAGAAGAGGGCACAGGGCCAAAGAAGAGGAACCTAATGTTTCCTTGACACGGTGCTGTGGCCAGGAAGGTGAAACAGCAGGCGCTATGGGGAGGTGGGCTGCATGCCTCCCAGTGATGAAGTCACAGAGAGGAGCACTGAACAGCACTGGGTAGGTCTGCACTTTGAGCTAGGGGTATCACTCCCAGTTCAATGGGACGGGCCCACACTAGCTCTGACAGCGCTGGCATGCTACAATTAGTATGTGGCTAAGGCAGCACAAGCAGTGGGAGGAGCAGCCACCTTGAGAATAGACTTTGGGGTTTGGATGGGATCATACTTGGGGTGGTTGAACCTCTTGTTGCTCCTACCATCACAGCTACTCTCTATTTTTAGCACACAGGACTAGTGCGGGGGTGTCTCATCAAGCTGGGAATTATACCCCCAGCTCAAAGTGTAATCATGCCCTACGTGACGGTGTCCCAGCCGCTACTGCAAAATGATTGCACTGTGCTTTCCCTGCAACAATCCCGAAGCACTTCATAGCAACTAATGAATTCCTCCCTCCACCACCCTGGAGAGGTAGGGACATTAACATCTCCATCTATGGGTAGGAAACTGAGGCACAGAGAGAGTAATGGCAGCTCAGTGCTGCACAGTGGGATTTTATTCCCTCAATGGGAATATCAAAAGGGACATTGGGCATCATCTCTCACCAGCTAACTTGGCAGCAACTGCCCAGATCCCTTCCCAGATGCTATGGAAGTACATGATGGTGTTTTTGTATAAGTTCTCCAGCAGTTCTGCATTCTCTTTGGCCTAGAGGAAATCAAGGACACATGAGCTCTCTCTGGCTAGAAGTGCCCTTTGACTGCCAGCACATGCTTTTACGAACCACAGGTAAGTAAAGGAAAGAACAGGTGGCTGGGTAGAAGTGGGAAAAATAGGAATCTGGGGCAGATTTACATTTCCCATCACCCTCCCTCATATATCCCACCCTTACAGTTATTTACATTGTCCATCACACATCCCGCCCCAACACACCCCTCTACACCACCACAAGCTACTCCAGTCAATAATCTCACACAGTTCAACAGCTCACTCACAAGGTGTCTGCAAATGTCCTCCTGGAGCTCTTTAGGATTCAACTCGTCTGTGCCACCAAGGTGCTTATTAATTGCATGTTGGAGTCTCTTCAGTCCCAAAAATGGGAAACAGAGGTGAAATGTAGCTCTGCATTTTTGAAAAAGAGTGTCACACCACTGAATTGTTCCCTACCGAGTGCTGTGTTCAATCAAAGGGAACTCATCTGTGTGACTGCGCATCTACTCCAGGATAAAAAGGGATTCATCTGGATGTAATTAGCAGAAACATGCAGGAATGACTAATAGAGGGGAGAGATTCCACTGAAACCTGGAGGTAGCATCCATGTCTTTTGGGAACAGTTATACCGATGAAAGCTGCTTCACCAGGCACAGCTGTGGTCTCTCCTCTGTTCTGGGGAGGCAGGGGCCAGGGGTGCAGAGACAGACAGGAACAAAGACCTGTAGGGGTAAGATGCATGACCTATCCTGAATTCTGGTGAAGCAGCTATGGACCCACCTGGCTGGAACTGACTCAGCAGGAGAGCAATGAACTAAGGGGAGAATTTGGGCCTCCACAACAAGCAGGAATAGCAAAGCTCCCCTGGCATTGGGAGGAAGATTCCTTTGGCTTAGTAAATAAGTCACTGTCAGTCTTACCGTTGAAACCTCGAGGTTTGGGTCTTGCAGGTGCAGCAGAAGTGTGACCCAGCTCTTTCGAACCTGCTCGGTGAAATAGGCCTTCCATTTTTTCTTTGTCAGCTGAGCCAGGATGCCAAATAGGACAAAGGCCATTGAGCGAAGAGCATCATCCTCCTACAGCCAAGAAAACCCCACAATTTGGTAAGTAAGGGATAATCCCATCACACACCTCACACAGCCATCTCTTCTATGCTAAAGTAGAGTGATTCCATCTACAGCTAGTTGGAAAAACTTTAATTAACCAATTTTTTGTTCGAATTTGCTGATTCATAAAAATATTTTAGAGCCAGTTCAATTTTGATGAAATTCCTCCAGAAGCCAGGCAGAGGTCCTTAGAAACATGCCTGGTGTCTTGCCAGTGCACCCATTCAGATCCTTGGCAGCCAATTTAGCAGGCTGACTGAGATTGTAGGCTTCCAAGCCCCCAGCTTTAGGGGGAGCAATAGTTCAGTGATTTGAGCATTAACCTGCTAAACCCAGGATTGTGAGTTCAGTCCCTGAAGGGGCCATTTAGGGAACTGGGGTAAAAAGCTGGGAACTGGTCCTGCTTTGAGCAGGGGGTTGGACTAGATGACCTTCTAACCTTATGATTCTATGACCCTTGGAGTTCTGGCTCTCAAATTTGCAACTCCCTGGCACCCCTAGCTCCCAGGTTCCCAGCATTGAGATAGTCTGAGAGCAGACTGCTCTAGGCCAAGGCTTCCAGTAGAGCTAGGTTGAGCATAGTAATTCTGTTTCACAAGGAGTTTTGAAGTTTGGGGAGAGGGGTTCCCACAAATAGGAACAAAACCAAAATTTGAAATCTCAAAATTCTCTGCTAAAGAGAATTATCATTCCAACCCTTTCATATAAAAATAGTATAGAGCAGGGCCAGCACTCTCTATTGCACTCTGTAACCCCCTTTTCATGGTTATCTAGCTACCTAATCTAGTATTCAGACTTTCTTTGAGGTTCTCAGTGGCAATAAAGAAGAACAGAAGGGTGAGACTGTGGGAGCAGGGATGTCATCCCCATCCTCCTAATGTTCTCCTCCTCCATAAATCACATCTCTTCCCTAGAGCCTAAAATCTCTGACATGAGCAATCCCAGGGAGTTCACATCACACATCGCAAATGGAGTCTAATCAAGTTCAGTTGAACTGGGGTTCGACAGTTCTGTTCACATACATCGTCAAAGTAGGTCCGGATCTGTTGGGTGAGGTCTCTGAAGGAAGAACCAATGTCCTTCTCTTTCAGCTCCTTCAGGACTTTGGCCAGTGCTTTCATGCTCTCGCCAATGACTTCAGAACTGAAAATGTCATGTAAGGCCCCGATCAGTATGTCCAGAAGAATCTTCTTGTGCTTTTTCACCTGGACAAACAGAGGACATTAAAGAACAATGATCACTGATCACAATTCTAAGAAGTTTTCTTTAGCAGTTATGAAGCAGTGGGAATTTCATCAACCCCCTCTCACGCCAGAGACCTATAGCTATATTTCAGACCAGGTGCTAGCTACAATGAGCCAAACTCGGTGTCATAATACACCTTTGTAATCCTATTATTAGATTTCTAGTTACTTAGATTCCAAGGCCAAAAGGAACCATTGTGATTATCCTGTCTGACCTCCTGCATAACACAGAACTTCCCCAAAATAGTCTCTGTTGGAACTAGAGTGTATTTTTTAGAAAAACATCCAATCTTGATTTTAAAATGGCTAGTGACAGAGAATCCACCACAACCTTTGGCAAATTGTTCCAATGGTTACTTAAAATTACCATTAAAAATGGATGCCTTATTCCCAGTCTGAATGAGTCTAGCTTCATTTTTCCCCATTGAATCTTGTTATACCTTTGTTTGCCAATGTGAAGAACCCATTACCAAAATTTGTTCCCCATGTGAGTAGTTATAGACTGTCCTCAAGTCACTCCTTAACTTTCTCTTTGTAAAGCTAAATAGATTGAGCTCCTTGAATCTATCACTAAAGGTCTATTTTCCAATCCTTTGATAATTCTTGTGACTCTTCTCTGAATCCTCTCTAACTGATCAGCATCCTTCTTGAATTGTGGACACCTGATCTGGACACAGTATTCCAGCAGTGCTCACATGAGTGCCATATTCAGAGGGAAAATAACTTCTTTACTCTGATTCAAGATTCCTCTGTTTATGCCTCCAAGGATCATTTCAGGCCTTTTGGCCATAACTGGCATTGGGAGCTTATGTTCAACTGATTCTCTGCCATGACTCAAGTTTTTTTTCAGCGTCATTGCTTCCTGGGATAGAGTCTCCCATCCTGTAAGTATGGCCTGCATTTTTTCTTCCTAGATGTATACATTTACATATGGTCATATTAAAATGCACATTGTTTACTTATGCCCAGCTTACCAAAGGATCCAGCTTGATCTGTATTGACTGCAAAAAGGTTACTAGGGTATGAGAGAGAGAACAGAATTTGGCATAGTGCATTGTGTGCAGTCTCTGTAAACTCTGAACAATTTTTTCCCTTGGTTTCTCTAGTTATGGTGCATCTTATTCAGTAATCTCTCATACCTTCTCAGGCGCCCCATTGACTATATTTCCCAGGCCTCTTACAGCCATCTGACGGACAATGCTGTTCCTATCCTGTGACCTTTCCGCCAAGATGTGTAAGACACTCTTAAGGAACTTCTTCTCCCTGAGCATGGGATCACTCATTAGCTGAAATAAAATAGACATGTCCATTATCCCCAATATGATCATAAAGATTGGGAATAGAATTTGAGCTGACATGGAATACACTAAAAACAACAAGGAGTCCTCCTACAGCCACAGTCTTGCAGATACAGACTAATATGGCTTCCCCTCTGACATTTGCCACTTAACACACTGTAACTTTATCATTCCACACAAATGAGAAATGTCTTAAAAACATGGAGCTTTCCTTTTGGGCACTATAATAGGGATCCACTCACCTCTTGAGAGCCTCTTAGTGGCTGGGTCTCATACTACAGTCCTTTTCTCACCCCTGGTGCACCCTGCCAGCCGACCTCAATGAGTCTTCTGTGGCTCAGGCCTCTGGCTAAGTCTCAAAGGCCAAATGAACCCCTTCTGGGGTAGTCAAGAACAGTCCCATTGCCCTCACTAGAGTCTCCAGCCCCAACTCTGGGTCCTTGAAATTCTGCCCTTTGTTCAAGCTCTCCATAAGCATTGTCCCCTTCCTGGGCCTTATGCCACTGTAAGTGATAGGGGAACCAGGGCCTACCCATAACTCTGAGTTCCAAACCATGGACCCTGTAAACAGTAGTTAGGCACTGCTTGATTTCAGTTCATTGTTGCTTCTTCCTACCGGCCACTTTTAGCTTCACCCTCACCTCAAGGTTAAAGTTCTTAAGGACTCTCTTCCTGCAAACCCAACTTAAGCAAATGCTGCCAGAATCAAACTCTGGCAATCCCCTGAATTTCTATGGCCACAGAGCAGCATCCTTTCTTGCCCCTCCAGTTCTTGCCAGGAACTGACCTGCTAAGGCCCTGCAGCTCCTTTTAGCTGAGCCTGATGGGCTCTGATTGGCTGCTTTCATGGGGGCTCTCTAGACAGACCCAGATTTGTGGCTCTTTTCCTGGGGCAGGGTGCAGTAGGACCACAGGGCCTCTTGGAAGAAGCCTCAAAGCCCCGGTACAGCCCATCCCAGGCACAGATCGATTGTTTTTCTTAGAACCAGATGAGCCCCTGAGATAGTTGCTTAGTGTAAGTGGGAAATATGATGCAGATGTTAGAGGAAGGAGGTGGAAAGGGAGGATGGCCCAGCAGTTATCACACTAGCCTAGGACTTAGGAGACCCAGCTTCAATTTCCTGCTCCCTCAAAGACTTCCTGGCTGACCTTGGGCAAATCACTTAGCCCTTCTGTGCATCAGCTCCCTGCCTGTAAAATAGGAATAAGAGTGCTTCCCTACCTCCCAGGAGTGTTGTGGGGATACATACATACATTAATGAGTTTTGAGGTACTCAGATACTACAGTAATGAGATCCTATGATAGATGTGAAGGTATTTGTATGTTGCATGTTTTATAGTATTAGGACACCAGGTTCATTCAGAAGATCTGCTGAGCTAAACCAAAATCAGGAGCTGTTGGTTAGTATCAGCACTAGGACTTGGCAGAAGAGGTCCAGGAATCCAAACTCTGTCTGTATCTCTCTCAGCCAGCCCCCGTGGTTGTGCAGCTAGTATAGGCAATGACAGCAATACAAATATCAGAGAGAGAATGACTCCGAAAGGTAGAATGAAGTTCCTTGTCAGGTTTCCATATAAAAGGGGACCCATTCTACAATCTAAAATGACAATTACTCCTATGAACTGAACTGTACAACTCCCGAAAGAAAGGCAAACAGACAATGGTCTAAAGGTGAAACTGCTCTTCAGAGCCCGGTGTCTTACCTGGGCAAAGAAAGCTGTGCCGGTGACTCGGTAGTTTTCTGTCGGGGAATTCACCCAGGGGAGGAGGCTCTGGATGATTTCAGGTGTTATTAGTCCAGATCTTAGCAGAACACTGGAAGGCAAAAGAAACCACTTATGGGGTCGATCGCACACTTCAAAAAGCTCAGCTGCTCTGAGCAGACATCTCTAATATCTATGAGTGGGAGCTGCGTGTTTCCACCCAGGGCACCACCCCCCACAAAGCTAAAAACTGGAGATTCCCTCTCAGCCATTCTATTTGCTACTGATTCCCAAGGATAAAATGATGCCTCCTAGATCTCTTACCTCACCAGCAGACACACTCCCTCATGGTGAGTCTGGGGGTTTTCAAGCAGAATCCATGTTCCCTGCTCCCTGAGTGGTCTCACCAGTTTCGCATTCCCAACTTTGAAAAGCACAGATTCTAATGCTTGGACAGAAAACCTGGGGAAAGAGAGGCACAGAACTGCAGCAATCGGTAGGAAGGTGCAGCCTGAACAGAGTCAGGAAGCCCCAGTTATTTGTCAGGTCTGCTGTTTATCAACAGTTCATCCATTGTCAATATCCTGGACAGCAGCATCCCTGGAAGGACTTGATGCCGGGAGGTAAGTTTCAGTCTCATACATCTCATATAACTAGTTTTGCTAGGGACAAAATTTTGCAGTCATTTTTCCCTTTCTGCATGGAGCATGGGCACTAAGACTACAATGATATGGAAAAGATACATGATCAGGACCCAAAAACTGGGGGCATAGAGTCTGGTGATCACTAATGGACATTTTGGGGTCATATCTCCAGATATGATGTGACAGAGTGCTGAGGGTTTGCACTTGAGTCAGCACGCTGGTCACCATTAGTACTAATTCAGTTCCTCACAGAAGGCCTAATTGGCCAAAGGTATACCTGATTACGAGGTCTGACTGGGGCAAGTGAGTCATGGAACCCATCATTCCATTAACAGGGAAACTGTGTAAAAGGACATGGGCAGGAGCCCTTTGAGGGGAACAGACAGAGAAAGAAACTTGGGTGACCAGATGTCCTAATATTTGGGGCTTTATCTTATACAGGTGCCTATTACTCCCACCCCCCTGTCCTGATTATTCACACTTGCTGTCTGGTCACCCTAAGAGAAACAAAAAGACAAAAAGCTGAGAAAGCCTGACAAAGTGAGGTCTCTGAGTGGAAACACCTTACCCCCCATTTTGGAGAAGAGTTTAGAAAGTTGAGATACAAGATAAAGGTGCTATGTATTGGTAGGGGGATTAAATAGACGATACCTTGATGCTTACAAACAAGAAAGTCTCAAGGTTTGTAGAAGATGTGGGGGTGCAACACCCCTCTCTGTCACAGCAGGGGGCTCATCAGGGATTTCCCTGTTATCTATGCAAATGGAGAGCCTGCTGGAGAAGCCAGGGTAGAGGTTTGGCAGTCCGGGTGATGGAGGGAACACACTGAAATGGATGGCGAAGCAGCAAAGATAAGTGTAGAACAGGGGTTCTCAACCTTTCTGTTTCTGAGCCTTCCCCCACCCTCAACATGCTATAAATACTCCATGGCCCAGTTCCAGGCCTTGGCCCTGCCAGGCATCAGAGTTTGGGGCTCCTGGCTCTAGATTTTAACTCCACAGGGTGCAGGGGCTCGGGACTTTAGTGCAGGTCCTGGGCCTCAGGGCTCCAGCCTGGCTGGGCTCAGAGCTTCAGCTTTCTGCCCTGAGCCCCAACTAGTCTAATGCCAGCCCTGCTTGGTGGACCCCCTAAAACCGGCCCGGTTTGGAACTGCTGGTGTAGAATACCCTACAGACCTTCCAACAATCTCACCATGCAGAAGAACAGCTTTTGCTTGCCTGGTAGGTTTAACAGCAAAAGAGCCTTCAAGAATTGATATGGGAGCAAGCCCAGATCTGGCAACAACTCCTCCAAAGTCTGGCAAGTCCTGTGACAGGAAATGGAAACCAGGCACAGGAGATCAGACTCTGTAAAATGGGACATGCAAACAACCCTGATGTGGTTTTGGTTACTCTTAAAGGAGCAGCAGTGAGACCTCACAGGGACAGAAATATGTGGGCCCTTCGATTGACACCCTATTTAACTGGGGAAGCGCATATATGGCTCTTAGTGATTAGCAGGCAAGAGATTATGACATGATTAAAGCAGCCATGCTGGACTAGGTGGGGCCTGTCCATAGAAAAGTACTGCCAGAAATGGAGAGTTGAAAGATGGATTGAGGGATTATCCTTCTGTGCATTTGGATAGAAATTGAAAGATTGGGCCATTCACTGGTAAGGCCAGATACTCAAACTGGCAGGGAGATTCTGGAAGTTTCTTCAGAGTCTCCCTGAGCATACCTGAGTATGGGTTACATGGCGCCAGCCAGTTAATCTGCACCCCACAGTTAAAGTTACAGAGGAATTTGCAGAGACGGACATTCCCAGAGTGAGTCAGTGGTTTAAGGGACTAGATTTGAGAAGGAGCAGAGTGCCTCCAGATGGGAAGGGCAGCAAGAAGAAGAGGGAGGAGCCTCAAGGAACTGTAGTGGGAGCTTAGCCTGCAGTGTGCTTCCGACATGGACGTGAAGGACAGCTAAAAAGAGACTGTCCTAAAATGGACTGTGAATTTGCACAGCTTTGTGGCTGGGACAAGACTCCCAGGCAGGGAAGGAAAAAGAAAGTAGCTACCATACCAGTATGGGTAGGGACGAGCCACCAAAGGGAATAATGGACACAGCTTCATCCTGTTTGCTGATCAGGCAGGAGTTAGTGAAACCCCACTGGATACTTCCCAGAGGTAGGATCAAAACTGAATATGTCCATGGGGACAATACATTCTGCCCAATGGCAGAGGTGACTCTGGAAATCAAGGGGAAGTTTAGGCAGAAGCATGTAGGGGTAGTGGATGGATTGCCACACTGCCTTCTGCTGGGCATGGACTGGGATCCCTTTCTAACCAGGACACCAAGGCATGTGTGGACACCCAGGAGGGTGGAAGTAAAACCTGCAGGGCCAGGTAAAGAGGAAATGTATGAAAGGGGGTGGAGGAACCTAGACACGAAAGTACAAGCCACAGAGAAGGTGAGGATGGAGAAGTCCTCTGAGAGACAAGAAGGAGGAGAGAGAAAACAAAAGTCAAGAGTAAAGGTGACTTAAGGTCATCCATTGGGGTCAAACAGTCTGCAGATCTCTGACCACCAGGATCTCAGGAGCCGGCATCCCGAGAACACTTTGGAGAGACTCCGAGCAGTCTGTGTTCATGGAAGAGGCTGGGGCACAGCATACCACCCGTCACATATAGGTACCTAAATCTGGCCTGTGCATGGGCCAACAGCATGAGCAGTATATACACTTGTGTCTGCAGCACCAGCGATCACATAGCTAGGTACCCATCCATGGGAACAAATTCAAGTTTTGTGGACAAAACTTAGGCACCCATGCTTGAAAACCTGACTCACTGTGGCCACTACATAAGATCAGCCTTACTGGATCAGTCCAATAGTCCAGCTAGTCCCAGTACACTGTCTTCCAACAGTGGTCAATGCCAGCTTCTTTAGAAGAAATGAACAGAACAGGGCAATCATAAAGTGATCCAATCCTCGTTGTCCAGTCTCATCTTCTGGTGGTCAGAGGCCTAAGGACACCCAGAGCTTGGGGTTGCATCCCTGACCATCTTGCCTAATAGCCATTGATGGACCTGTCCTCCATGAACTTATCTAATTCTTTTTTAACCCAGTTATACTTTTGACCTTCACAACATTCCTTGGCAATGAGATCCACAGGTTGACCATGTGTTGTGTGAAGTCGTACTTCCTTATGTTTATTTTATACCTGCTGCCCATCCGTGAACAGAGTTTAGATCCTGGTCTCCTAGGAAAAGTCAGAGACATTATAAAACTAGGAAGTCTGTAATTGGAGCACCTTGTTGGCTCGGAATAAAGAAACACAATAATAATAGAAACTAATAATGCTGTGAGGTTGGTGGGACATGTACATTAATGGGCTACCAGAGCTGAAGTCAACTGATGACACAGGAATCTCTTAGTGTTAACTGGGGAGGGGCACAGAGTGGATGCTGAGGGGTCTGCTATGTACATTCTAGTTCACTAAAAGATTGCCATATGAGTCTCAAATAAAAGCCCATGTCACCAATATCATTGTGAAACGTATCTAAAGATGCTGTGTAAAGAGCCATGTATATGCATTGAAAATTACATTCTTATGATCTGTGTCTAGGGACTAGTCATCAGGAAAGGTGAAAAAATGGTTTTCTTTCAGGCAAAAAATGTTTCTCCCATCTGTTTGTTTACATGTAAACTAAGCATGTAGGGTTCACATTCAGTTCAGAAGGACTGTGAGAACTTCAAAGAAAGAAAGAAAATAACAGGAAGTAGACAGGGGGTGAGGAACCAATTTTGAGGTATACATCAAAGGTTTGCTCTAGTATATTTGGGGGACATCTTTCACATAGGAAGTAGATGGACAGCGAGAAGGACAGCGGGGTCGCTATCAGGCTTGGTTGAGAATATTGAGTGAGAAACATCTTTAGACAGGAGGTTAACCTGTTGGTTAAGTTTAGTCCCTAGGAGCATGTTATGATTTCATTTTACATGTAACCACTTTTTGCTTGCATTCTTACTCACTATCACTGGAATCTCTGTTCTTTGATCATCTCTGTTCTTGTTTGCATTATAAATATATCTAAGTGCTGTGTGTTTTGCACTATAGAGTATAAGTAATACAGTATAAAGTATAGAGTCTAAAGTATAAGTAATAAACTGGTGCGTACTGTTCCATTGGGAACAGCAGGCCTGGTAATTATGTGGGTGTTCAGTGGATAAAGGTCTGGACACTATACGGAATGGTCAGAAGACTCGGGGGTTGGTGTGTGCCTATCACTAACCTGTACAAAGAGACTAGGGTCTGAGGAGGCCTGGATGGCAGTACTTGTTTTGCCAGAGCCTGATCATTTTAGGGAACTGACCCACAGCAGACACAGACAAGACTTCCTCACTCTAAGGGCAGGCGTTGGTAAAGTGCCTCATAACCTTGGGAACTCCTGGGGAGTGTCACACAACTCTATTGGAATTCTCTTTGTTTCTCTCCCTTCCTTCTAATTACCGGCAAGGGTTGCCCTCAGTATGTTGTCGGTCTTTTCGGAATGGCTCCTGGCTGCTTATCACTGGCAAAGGCATCTTTTGGCCTAAGGTTCGGCTGACCTGCTGCAGGAGAACAGGAAACAACTCTGGGAGCAGCTCCTGCACAGCTTTCCTCGACTGCAGTGCTGACACCACCTCAGAGATGGCACATGTTGCCTGAAAGGAGAGCATGGTAAAAAATGAAATCTCCTCCCAACACCATCACACCCTCTCTCCCCTTCTGATATCTGCTCTACTAAATTCTCACTTCTGCCAGTAACTTGAATGACTGTGAGCAACTCCCTTAACTCGTGGCTCAGTTTCCCACATCTATAAAAATGTGTATGACCTACCAAGGCATGTTGTGAGTCCTAAGGAATATTTGTAAAGCACTGTGAGAAACCTGGTTCAAAGACTTTCTTATTGCCAGATGTTATTAAGTAAATCAGCCACATACTCTAAAACTGCCGTATTTGTTCCACAGACAGCAGAGCTGGACTCAGGGGAACAGTACATCAGAGGAGAAGTGCCTACACAGCAATATTCTACCACATTTCTAGCTTTCCATCAGCACGATTGTCACAGGGCAGAAGAAAGCCTGAAAGACGTGTCTGTCATCTAACTTACTGAGAGAGGTTCAGCAGCTGCCAAATGCCTGTCAGTTTCAGTCTCTGAGGTGACGCTTCCTTCTTGGCTTGTTGAAGTCTTTATTTTTTCTATTAGGACCTGTAGGACTTGAGTGGCAAGCAAGGGGTCTCCCCCCAGAGATCTCCACAGCTCAGTGGTGTCACTGCAATTTAACGGAAGTTACATGTAACCCCTGGAGACTTCTGTGGCTCAGACTGAATGTGTCATATTTAAGTAAAGACCAAATTATCTCCTTGCCTATGAGGAGAAAGTTAGGAGTACTGTCCTCCTTTAATGCTCCTCCTGTTTAAATATTGAGTTTCCAGTTACAGAACTAGGTTAAGTGACCTAGTCTTACTGCAGCCTAACCATTAATACTAGACTTCAGAAGGACAGGACACAGAGCGCCAACCTCAGTTCCTGTTTTCCCACTTCTCAGTAAATATGGACTCATGAGTATGTGGCTCCCAAAGATCTAAGGTTTGGAAGGCAAGTTGATGAAAGAAAAGCCACATTCCTATTAACTAGACAGACAACTATGAGAACGAATATTCATGGCCATCCTAGGTCCCCTTCACAAATGGTGTCCCTATCCTCTGTTTGCCAGAAGCTGGGACAGGGCAACAGGGGATGGATCACTTGACATTTACCTGTTCTTTTCATTCCCTCTGGGGCATGTGGCACTGGCCACTGTCAGAAGACAGGATACTGGGTCAGATGGACCTTTGGTCTGACCCACTATGGCCGTTCTTATGGTCTTAGATTCCAGCACTGGTAATTGATAACTCACTTAGGGATCTTTAAATGAAATGATGGATCTGCTTCCAGCTCAGTTTTAAATACCAAGAATGGCAATTCTATTCTAGCAGCCACACCCTCTCTGATACCAAGTGGAGGCCTGATGATTATATTGTCCCTATTCTTTGTAATCAGCCAGGGATTGGACTTGAAGCTGTCATGCTACCAGGAAATCAACAGCCACTGCTAATTTCCAGAGTGAGGACAATTCAGGTGTCTAGAGAGCAGGGCCGGTTCCAGGCACCAGCCCTGCAAGCAGCTGCTTGGGGCGGCCAACAGCGAGTGGCGGTACGTCTGGGTCTTCGGTGGCAATTCGGCGGCTGGTCTCTCACTCCCTCTCGGAGAGAACGACCAGCCACCGAATTGCCGCCGAAGACTGAAGCGGCGGTGGTAGAGCTGCAGATCGCGATCACAGCTTTTTTTTTTTTTCCTTTTTGCTGCTTGGGGCAGCAAAAACCCTGTAGCCGGCTCTGCTAGAGAAGTAGATGTTTCCAACAATACACTCCAGTTATACCAGTAAAGATAGGTCTTTAGGATGTCAAAGCAGTTATGAATTAATGGAAACAGAATGACAATTAATTTCTCTCCGCACCCCACCTTAACATGCTCTTGGACCTTCCTGCAGAAAGACCCAGGCTATTAACCGTCAGGAATTATCCCAAACTATCTGCTGCTTAAATGAAGCCCTACAGTTCCCAGTAAAGCTGTGGGATCCATGTTTTACCAAGATGAATGCAATAGATAGCAGTGTATACCTGTCCATCGGCAGACGTTTGCTGAGGAGGCTGGAGATCACTGCCTCTAGGTGATGGTGAGCTAGAATGGACACTGCCTCCAGCAGGAACCGCCTCAAGCTGCCCTCCTGGATATTAGACATGTGGCTATATATTATATCCAGGATAGTTGGCACCTGGAAGGAACAAAAACCAGAAAGAAATGTCCCTATTCTTTCCCTCTATTCAGTCTACAGAATCAAAAACTTTATTTAGCCTTTTGCTGCTTTTTTTGAAATTCCTCAAGAAACAAACATTCAACTATGTCTGCGTAACTTTAACCCACAACAATTGCCCACACTTGGCTGTAAAAATTAACACTGACACACACATATACATACCAGGTAAGTTAATGGGGTGGTGCCCAACTATGCATTAAATAAACCAGTTCGCATGCACAAGAGAAGGCTTTGCTTGCCCAGATTTTGCAGGTGTGATTTAAGCAGCCAAATCTGACCATTTACCTCAAACGATGCAGAGTTCATAAACAACCACAAGCACAAAACATGAAAGTGCTTTAAACACGGTGTGAAAATGCCTGGGACTATGAACAGGCAATGACCTCTCATATTCATTCCTAGCCCTTCACATCTTCAAAACACTGTGCAAACGTGGCAGTTCTGCTGTGAGGGTTCCCTGTCCTGAGGCCTTTCACCAGCCTTGTTAGAAGATTTGTGGAGTGCTCCTTTCATCTAGCCCTAATGCACTGGGCTCCAGAATAAAGCATACAAATAGTGGATCCCAAAGACACTCTAGTTTTCTCCCTCCCTCCTCCTATTCTTAAAGGGTACGTCTACACAGCAAAAAAAAACATCCCACAGGAGTGTAAAAGTGTAGTTGTTAGTGCTCGGGCTGGAGCCCAGGCTCTGAAACCTGGCAAGAGGGTGGGTCTCAGTGCCCAGGCTCCAGACTCACTGGGAATGACTACAGGGCTATTTTTATCCAGGTAGTTCTTAGCCATAGGCCTCCTAAGAACTGGATGCCTCCAAGTGCTAATCATTCTGTCTTCTTGTCTTTTCCCCAGAGCCTGTTTTTTCAAGCCTTTCTTGGCTGAATACTGTGGCAACAAGCTAGACAAATAAATAACCAACCACCTTCCTTTTCCCTTGGATTCTCTCTGTCTACTGCTATTGATTCTGCCATTGCCTATCTTAGGGTAGGAACAGAGATGGAATCGATTCTGTGTCCGAGGGGGAGAAACAGCAAGATTTTTGTTCATTACACATGAGGGCAAAGATCTAAAAGCCTAGAGTTTAGGCAGAAAACCTCTCCAGTTTCCCGTTTTACCTCATCCAGCATGGCATCTCCACACTCCTGTAGGATGATCTTCAGCCATAGTCCAGCTGCCGTGGCACAGGTGGGGCTAGCAGACAGCATACTATCCATTGTGGCCTCAATAAAGTCTGTGGCCTGTTTGGAAGGGAAATACTCACTAACAACCTGGGAACAAAGCAAAAACAGGAGGGACTGCTATGATGTTTGGCTCCAGCACTTTATAAATGGAGGTCTAATATCTCCATGGAAAAAGATCTATGAATCAGCATATTGTTAATTAGTCTTATGTCCAGCTAACCATTTGGGATTCAAATTCTCTCTATAGTCTATATACTCCTTTTTTGTATTCTACACTAATGATATCAGGTTCGAGGCAAAGCCTCTGTTGCACAGTTAGCATAACATTATACTGCATATGCAGGAGGTAAGTTTCCAGTTTGTATTCTCTTAGATACACTGCATCTTTTTACAACCTATAAAATGAAGTCAAGAGAGGCATGCACACAAATATAGGCTAAGGCAAACCCACAAGGTGACAGAATGAAGACTGGGTGGTTTCTCAGCTTGATGTTCCACTAACACAGTTTTTTCTCATGGATGGCTGGATAGGTACACGTGTGTGCCTCTGCATGTGCATTTTCATGCACATGCAACATTCTGTGGAATCTGGTTTTTACATGGCACACATCTATGAAAAGCATCTTGCTGGTTACAGGCAACGAATGCCCCACACCCACAGCTTGCTCGAAGTACAGAAAGGCATCATGAAAGCGTAAATGTAAAATGAACAGTGCCTGGTCACTAGAACATCCGCACAAGTTTTTTGAGTCAGTTACCCTGGCCATTTTGGAAGATGCCTGAAACAGAGCCTCAGGGTCTGGAGCTGTTGTTAGTTCTTCACGGAGACAATTCAGCTCCTCCTCCGCTGACCCCAGGTTCATGGGCTGGCCTGGAGTGGAGAAAAGGAGGAAAAAGTACTATAATGATTAATGAAACTGAACCTCTACTGCATGGACATTCATACAGAAGGATCCATGTGCTATGCTGTTATTAGCACAGTGTAAAATCTTGGCCCCATCAAAGTCAATGGCAAAACTCCTGTTGACTATAATGGAGTCGAGATTACACCCTAAATGTCTGAAAGTTAACAGTAGTGGTATGTTATTGTGACTGATACAGGATTGAACAAGCACCATATTCTGCTTGGAGCAGCTTTCTGGGTGTGTCTGCTTTCAGTAGCCTCTCTGCTCTCAGTATTTAAATCTAATCTCATATTCAAGTACAACTCATGTAGGTAGATGTGAGGTTCCAATGTAGAGGTGAATCCCTCCACCAAACTCTCATTGTAAAAGAGATGGGGATGGACAAAAACTTTGGCAGGAAACCCTGGCTCATCCATCACTTCTAAACAATGCTGGGATTTCTATGTTGTACATTTAAAAGTTTGGAGTCCCTTATTCTGTTTCTGAATCATCAACACTGTTTTCTAGGACTGATTAATAATAATTGGAAATAGGGCGACCAGATGTCCCGATTTTATAGAGACAGTCCCAATTTTGGGGTCTTTTTCTTATATAGACTCCTGTGATCCCTCACCCCGTCCCGATGTTTCACATTTGCTGTCTGGTGACCCTAACTGGAAATGCCCTTAAATGATAACCAAGCTCTATCCCATTAGGTGAAAAGAATATCCTACTCCAGAGGTCGGCAACCTTTCAGAAGTGGTGTGCCGAGTCTTCATTTATTCACTCGAATTTAAGGTTTCGCTTGCCAGTGATACATTTTAATGTTTTGAGAAGATCTCTTTCAATAAGTCTATAATATGTAACTAAACTATTGTTATATGTAAAGTAAATAAAGCTTTAAAAATGTTTCAGAAGCTTCATTTAAAATTAAATTAAAATGCAGAGCCCCCTGGACTGGTGGCCAGGACCTGGGCAGTGTGAGTGCCACTGAAAATCAGCTCACATGCCGCCTTCGGCACTCGTGCCATAGGTTGCCTACCCCTGTCCTACTCTTTCACAAAGGGGAAAATGGCCTACACTTACTCCAATAGCTTTGAATGTTCATGACAGAGGGCTGCTGGAAGAACTTTTAGTTTAAAGAATTATTCCAGGAAACCCCTCCAATACAGCCAGTGGCAGGGTAAAGAGAATGAAAATGTTTAGTACCAAGGGCTTGTCTACATGAAGATAGTCAAGAAAGCTAATCCAAATTTATTTTCAAAATGCATTAGTTAAACTTCATTAAACACGTATGCGGACACATTTATTTAGAATTATAGGGGCCTTATCTCAGGTTAGTTTAATTCTTGTAATTCACTATAATCAATTCAGAATCAGAGCATCCACACATGTGTTTAATGCCACTTTAAATTTACAGTTTTAGTTCATTTGGATTAACTTTCCTTAGTGTCCCCGTGTAGACAAGCCCTAAGGAATTGAGCAGTTATCTACCTGGTGCAGACCATTTATTATTTGTACAGTTCCCAGAAGTGTGCTAGGCTCTTTAGACATCATAATTGTCTCTTCTAATGAGGTATTTATAAGATGCCCACCACGCTATTCTCTAAGTGCCAACAGACAGGACAGAAAGAACTAGACAGGCAGAAAAATGGACATTACAATAGTGAAAGAAGGTGAAGAATTACTTATACTTGCTTATAGTGAAGAATTACTTATACTTACTAATAGTCTCCTCACCTTGCATACTGAGAAGGCAGCTGATACAGTCAACCACCCACTGACGGGACATGGCCAGTGAATCACAGCTGTATGGTGCTATTCGTCCAATCAGAGATCCAAACTGATTAAAAGTTTCCTGAGTCTAATTAAGGAAGAATAAAGAATGAATATTCTCCAGTTGTTCTAGACTTCACTTGCCATCTTTATTGTTGATACCCGTCAGCTCTGTGTTTTTGGGGAACCAGGGCACAGTATCTAGCCTGTGTGACTCATGAAGGACACCCCCAACCCCCGTCTCTGTTTGAACCAAAACTGATCAGAGAAAAGGCTTGCAGAGAACAATGAAGGGTTTGGGGAGACACATCTAGACCCCTCCTGACAAGGATGACAAGATTAAGACATCTCCATTTGCATACAGAATGAAGAACAGAGACAACTCCACTAGCCTCAATTGCATGAAAGATGGAATAGGGATTAGCATAAAGAATGAAGAACAGAGAACCGCACTGAACTCTGGGACCAGAAAAGCAGGAACGCATTGAATCATGGGAATCCCTGCTCCAGATGTTAATGAACCTACACCTGCACACAGCCAGCTCAGCAATTATCAGACCAATTCTAGTAATAAATCTTTGACTCATATCCCAAAATACTGAAGCATCCTAGTTGCCCTGTGAGCTCCTCAAAAGAAAACAACACCCATAGCCAAGAGTGATTAGCTCCTATTGTCTAACCTAAAGAAAACCCTTGAGCCATCAGTTTACCCATAAACAAATCCAGTGTTCTCCCTTGAACCATTGTATTTTCTCTACAAAACCCTCTACCTATGCCCAAGTAAGGTTCTGATGTATAGACCCAAACTCTGCATCAGTTCCACTGGGATTCCATCTCCTGACTGATCGTGCTGGGGGCTCTGCCTGTCTCCAGCACTCAGGACTCTGAGCTACCACCATCACCTGGAAATCCCGACCAGTTCAAGCCTCATGGAGTGGGTGAGATCCATCTCTCTCTCTGTTTTCTTTTCTACCTCAGATATTAACCTTTAAAATGTAACTGTTATGTTTGTTTAGCCCTCCTGGTGTAGTTATCACTATGATTCAATGAATAACTATTATAGTTCAGCGGGTTGCTTCTCTCTCTCTCTCTCTGAATTTTACTCTTTTGTTTGTTAGCTTCCCCCATTTACTCTGCAGCAACACTTTTTGTACCTAAGCTAAAGATCCCTGTAGTGCCCCAAAATACTGTGGAGTTTGCTCATCAAGTGGATTACTATCTATACAATTGTAATGTGAAAGTGTGATAGGAACGTGTTAAACTTGGGGCACATAAGGGTGGGGGGCGCAGCTGAAAGTGCTGCTTAACCCAGCCCACTGAATACAGGGACATATAAGGGGATCAGCTGGGGAGTGCTGATTGACTTGCTCTGCTAGTATGTGTGTGTGTGTGTATGTGTCTAGTTCTAGTTATTAGCCCTGGGGAACCTGGGTCCTTCAGAGAGCTACATTGGGAGGGGACTTGTAGAAGGAAGGAGTAGAGCTCCATATGAACACACAAATGACATAAGCAACACATTAATAGAATTACAGAACCACTCCGGCACCCTCCCCACAGAAGAGTAACCCTAATTAATGAGCCTACCCAAAGTAACGGGCACATCTGGTAACATTGTGCCTCTGATTCCTGTACTGAACTGGGTAATGCACATTGGAAAATATATTCCCAATTGTATATGCAAACGGATGGGGTTTAAATTAGCTGTTATCACTCAAGAAAGAGACCTCAGAGTCATTGTGTATAAGTTCTCTGAAAGCATCTGCTCAACATGCCGTCAAAAACACTAACAACATGTTAGGAACCATTAGGAAGGGGATCGACAATAAGACAGTAAATATCATTATGCCACTATATAAATCTACAGTACCCCCACACCTTGAATACTGCGTGCAGTTTTGCTCATCTCATCTCAAAAAAGATGTTAGAACTGGAAGAAGTACAGAGAAGAGCAACAAAAATTATTAGGTGTATAGGACAACTTCTCGTACAAGGAGAGATTAAAAAGACAGACACTTTTCAGCTAGGAAAAGGGATGACTAAGAGGGAATATGATCGAAGTCTATAAAATCATGGCTGGTGTAGAGAAAGTCAATAAGGAAGTGTTATTTAGCCCTTCACATAACTCAGGAACAAGGGGTCACCCAATGAAATTAATAGGAAGTAGGTTTAAAACAAACAAAGGAAACATTTCTTCACATAATGCAGTGAATCTGTGGAACTCATTGTCAGGGAGATGTTGTGAAGGCCAAAAGTATAACTGGGTTCCAAAAGAAATTAGGTGAGTTCACGGAGGATAGGTCCATCACTGGCTATTAGCTAACATGATCAGGGATGCAACGCCATGATTTGGGTATCTCTAAACCTCTGACTGCCAGAAGCTGGGGCTGGGACTGTCCAACAGGGGATGGTTCACTTGACAATTGCCTTGTTCTGTTCATTCCCTCTGAAGCATCTGGCACCCACCGCTGTCAGAAGACAGGATATTGGGCTAGATGAACCATTCTTCTGCGGGATCCTGGATAACCACTCTTATGTTTTATGTTCTTAGCTGATTACATAGAAATTCAGCTTTAGCATCCTGGAAGCATAAGAACCAAGAATGCATTTGTGACACTGGCAGACCAGTCAACCTGTGTATGATCCATAATAACTTAACAAAAGGCACTTCTACTGTATCAAGACAGTTCACTTGCATGTGAATTTCAAAGAGATATATTAGACTAGCAATCATCAACTCATTCAAAAATGAACAATAGATGCTAAGTGTATTTGTCTGTGGTTATCTATACCCGGTTAGAAGTTTCACAATGTAACCAAATTAGCTTGTAGATGTTAATTCCCTTTCATGGCTTAATTGCCTTAATTATGTATGCAAGTTGTTCAGTTAACCTTAAAATCAAAGATGTAAGACACTTCAGGAAACCAGTCATTTCTACATTATCTTCAGCTTAACTATCTGTGTAGTAATGGAAGAATGGCTAATTACCTTATGTGAATGAATGTAACTAGTTTACTGTGTATGCACAGGAAATAGTAGATTATCTTCACAGCAAAGTACAACGGGTCATCTGCATTGGGGGAAGGTCTTTCTGTGACAATTTCTGTGAGGTAGGCTTGTCAGCCTGATAGAATAGCTATAAAAGAAAAGGCTTGGGCCTGATCCTATCATCTCTAGTCTGCTTAAACTTTGAACAGGGAAAGTGTAAGCCATAGGACAGAGATCTTCCAAATAGTCATTTGGAATAACCTGGAAAATCTAACAGACTTTACATCTAAGCTGCCTTTGGATTCTGATCTGTTGGGATGATTCCAGAGAGACTTTTACAGACTAGCAGTTTAGTCCATCACTGTTGTGATCCTGAACTATGAACATTGAAAGTCATTTGTCTGGATATTGATCCTTTAACCATTTGTAACTCTCTTCTAACAAACAGCATGATATTTGGGAATGACCTGAGGATAAGCATCTGGGCCTTTATGATTAGTGAACCCCACATATGGTGAATCAGGTTTTCAGTAACCCCTCACTATATTAGACACAGAATATCAGGGTTGGAAAGGACCTCGTCTAGTCTAACCCCATGCTCAAAGCAGGACCAATCCACACACAGATTTTTACCCCAGTTCCCTAAATGACCCCATCAAGGATTGAGCTCACAACCTGGGGTTTAGCAGGCCAATGCTCAAACCACTGAGCTATCCCTCCCCTCTCTTCCAAGACATGGATATTTAGATGGGAGCCAATGTCTGGAATGCCAAAAGGGGAATGCATTTGGCATCTTCTTAAGTAGGGTGGAAGCTCTTTTGTTGTTGACTTGGTGAATCTAATTATAGAATAAGCCATCAGTCTGGGGGATTGTCTGCCCTCTAATTCTTGCAGTCTGCCCGCAATGTGGTCACAGCATTGTTGTGTAAACCTCTCTCTTATGGAAGCAGAGGGATCTTAGTCACCTTGAAACCCCAGCTGCTGCCCTGGAAGAGTTTTTCATGCATTTGCGTTGAGTGTCAGATCTGATAGAAGCAGAGAAGTCAGCTCAAGGAAGAGTACGGCTATACTCACTGTGCTATGAACTGTCTCTTGATAGGCAGTCAGCAGCTGAGTGCTAGCCTGCAAGGTCCTTTCTCTCTCCCACTCCTTCCCTGAACTGAACCATGTCGCTAGGAGCTGTTGGTAGAGCAGGGGAACGGACAAAGTTAGTACCAGAAAATCCCTCCCAAAGTTCCTCTTAAACAGGTTTAATAGTTACTAAAATCCCTCTCCAAAGCATCTCACCTCCAAGTAGCAAAGGAATTACATGTCTAATGGAAGAGCCCCTAATATATACAAGTCCCAGGGGCCAGATTCACCTCTGGTGATTGAAGCCAAAGGAGTTACATGAGAGATGAATCTAGGCCCGTCTATGTGATGTCTGCTGTAGACTGTCTGATGGGAGCTGTCAAGCACATTGCATGCTGTTTGATGTCTGCTGCTGTGGTCTGTTTCCTGGGCAACTTCTCCCACAGTGAGTGGCAAAATGACAGAGAGAAGTATTTCTTTTTATTAATTTGAATAAGAGCAGAGAAGTCCCCCCAGCCCAGCTCCTTTTAGAACTTCATTTTTATACTGAAGATGCATCAAACTCCCCACTCCTCAGCTCTTCACGATATTCTGTCCGTGTCTGAGGAACAGGAAGTCTCCTCTGAATGAGTTTCCATACACGGGGCCTAACTCAATATTCATGAATTCCTCTTGGAAGAAGTGATCAGTTTCAGCTGGTTCTCCTGGATTTGGCTACTGCAGGGGTGATTTTGTTGCCGCTCCAAGTAGTGTCAACGACACTGTAAGAACTTGGTCCCAATCCAGCCCTGGCATAAAATGGCAAAGCTTCCGTGGATTTCAGTGCGGCATATGCCCGCTTTGCCCGGGAAGAATTTGGTACTTTCTCCCTAAAATTCAGTCCATTGTGGAAAATTCCTCCACAACTGAAGCTTGACTCCCTAAATCGCCAACTCTTCCCTGCTGTAACACAAGAAACAATCTCCACCATGGTTCAATGCTCTACTCACTTCAAACATTTCCTGGAACCAGTCTGCGGTTGGTTCTTCCTCCAGCAAAGTCTCCATTAGCTTGCCAAGGGCTTCCAAGGACCTCACGTAGAGTGACTGAAACCAGAAGAGAAGGAGTGAGGCTCAGCACAGATCATTTGTGTGTGGGGGCCAGGGAAAGCTAACCATGCCTTGCCAGGGAGGCCATGTATGACTGCCATCACCCAGTGCTGGCTGGGCAGAAATACAGTGGATGGTGCCAGAGGAGAATTGTTGTATAAGCAGAGCATCCTTTGCTGTCTCGCCTTCCTTTTTCATCATCTCCAAGGGAGGAAGGGGAAATAAGCTTTTGAAGCACTGATCAAGAAGCTCACGGTTTTCCTCCAAGGTCAGAGATGGTTTGAGTTTGCTGGCAGAAGAAAGATAGAGAGAAAAGTCATGCATTAGACTCAGAACCACCTCCAAGTAAAAGAATTAGGTCCAATAACTAGTGAGCGTCCCAATCTAGAACCCCAAGTGCAAACAACACTTCGCTTTGCACCTCTATTAAGTATTGGCTCATCTAGAAGTAAAGCTAAAACTTCAAGTCCCCTTTTCATAGAAACCCAGAAGTTTCCCTCCCGCTGCCAGCTAGCCAGACACTTCCCTCCCCATCTGAACTCTGCTCCATTGTACTGCATACTCCACAACCTCCAATCTCATGTCTTTCGAGCACAAGCCTCTGAACAGACACATTCAAATCCTTAAGAACTAAAGTCCTGCTGGTGAGCAGCATTTGAGCCACAGGGCCACCCAGAGGATTCAGGGGGCCTGGGGTCTTCGGCGACGGGGAATTACAGCCGAAGACCCAGCACTTCGGCGATGGGCCCTAGGGCGGAAGGACCCCCCGCCACCGAATTGCCGCCGAAGACCTGGAGCTGCAGAAACTCCGGGGGCCCGGGCCCCGTGAGAGTTTTCCAGGGCCCCCAGAGTAAAGGACCCTGCTCCAGGGGCCCTGAAAAACTCTCATGGGGGCTCCTGCAGGGCCTGGGGCAAATTGCCCCACTTGCTTCCCCCGGGCGGCCCTGGTGAGCCAAACTCTGCAGGCATTAGACTGCTCCCAACCTGACACTCATGAATTAACAAATAAGAATGCATCACAGTGCCAGGAAATATGGCAGAAAATAGCCTACCTCAGATGTCCAATGGCAAGAATTGCCATGTAGCGAACTGGAGATGCCAGGGAATGCAGTGGTTCCTTTTTAATGAAGTCCTGAAATGCATGAATAGGGACATTAAAAATGGGAAATGGATTTGAAAGGCAGAGAGGCCTTCCTCTCACACCCTGAAACAGGGCCATCTGTCAGACCTGGAATAAACAGACACTGTGCTCAGCAGGCTCTCTTCCTCAGAAATGAACCGTAGGGCCATCTACACTCTATACAGAGGACAGAAAGAGAACTCACAAGACACAAGCCATTCCTTCCAGTTACAGCTCACAAGATGTCAGCATCCCTGCCAAGCTCAGAGTGGACCCAGCATTCTGGGTGCCATGCAGGTAGCTCATGAGACTGCAGTAGTATAATCACAGCCAATGGATAAAATAACATCCCCCTGGAAAACCAGTCTTATTACATTACAACAAACGCCTTTGTACTTCAGTCCTCAAAGCTCCTAATCACTCACCAGCATGTAGCCAAGGAGCTCCAGTTTGTAAGAGAATTCGAACTCCTGGGAGTCTCTGGTCTCCAAGAGGGCACAGCTAATCTCCATGACATTGTGGATGAGGGTTAATTTTAGGTCCATGTCCTACATAATCCAGAAGGAGAAACAAGAGGATGTGGATGAGAACCTGAGAGAAGAACCACAGCCCAGAAGATAAAGATCAGGATTTAAATCTAGCCTCAGGGAAGGAGAGAGGTGCCCGCAGACCCCAGAAGGTAGAGGACCCTGGCTCTGAACCCACCTCAGAAGAAGAGAAAACCCAGGTTCAAATAAATAAATCCAGGTCCACTTACACCAGAGCAGCCAGGACTCCTGCTTGATGTAGCAAGGAAACCAAGCTCTGTGCAATTTAAACCAGCAACTTGTGTATAGAAAACGCAAAAGCTGAGGGCAGATTATTTAGACTGTACCTTGTTCGCAACAGTGATGCCCAGTACCTGAAAAACGAAATGCAAAACAGCTATTAGCAATGTAGATAGTCCCACATAACACACAACCTCAAAACGTCCTGTCTGGTGAATGTGGAGCAGAGAGAAATCACTATTGTTAAATCTTCCAAAAGGCAGGAAATGTATCCAGAGGGGGTGTTCTGCAGAGGTCAGTATCAGGGGTCATCCTCCGTAATATTTGCATTTGTGAACTACTGGAAGATCTCAGTTTGGTTCAACTGTTTTTGGCAATACCTAAGTGAGAGTCTCAGACAAGGCAGAACTGAATGGCAAAATGATGTGGAGAGGTTGCACTGAGATGAGAGTCAGGATCAGCAGTCAGACACCTGGGGAACAGAAATAACTGAGCACACAGACAAACAAGAAGATAGATAAAAGGTAAGGGAAGTAGAGAGTCCAAGAAACAGCCTGACAGCAAATCAGCTAAATACAGGCTAGCACTAGTCTTTCTTGGGTAGTAAAAGATAGAGCTAGATACACATCCATATTAGAGGAGTTAGAGTGTTATTCTGAATAGCCTGAGTGTCACTACATCTGAATTACTGTGTAGCTGGGGTCTACAGAATTTCAGAAGAATATAGAAAACTAGAGAAAATACAAAGAAGAGCAACAAAAATGATACAACATGTGACAGCTCACGCTCCATCCATTACAGTTTTAAATTTGAGTTCTGTGACACTTGTCACGCAAAAGCTCTTACCTGACAACTGGCTCTGTAATGCAGAAGGATGTTCCCTGTGATGTCTGCCTCTACTCGAGAGAGAAACTGGTCTTTTGGAGCATGGACAGCCACACTGCTGTAGGTCAGCATCAGGGTGCTGCGAGTCTTGCCTCTTTTCCCATGGTGGTAGTCCTAGACAATCAGAAAGTTCTTCTGATTCCTTTTGCTTTGGAATTCTGATCTGTTGCTGACCAAGGAATTCCTCACAGCAGCAATAGCAGCTTGCTCTTGCAAAGCTCTTTTCAGCCAAAGATCTCAAACCACTTGCAAAAAGTATTTAAGCAATATAATAACTGTGAGGTGTGGAGATATTAGTATCTCCATCATTCCCACTAGGTAACTCTGACACAGAGAGCCTAAAATGCTGAACCTACAGCAGTGAAGTACACAGGAGCTTAGTCATTGACACTGGTGGGTACAAGATCAGGCATTATATGTCTTGCCTAAGGCTGCACAGTGAGTAAATGGCAGAGCCAGCAGTGGAAGCTCAGAGGCCTAGTCTCCTGCTCTAGCCTCTAGATCAGTGGTTTTCAACCAGGGCTACTTGTGTACCCCTGAGAGTCTGCAGAGGTCTTCCAGGGGGTTTATCAACTCAGCTAGATATTTGCCTAGTTTTACAGCAGACTACAAAGAATGCAAGTACAATATTTATATTTCACTTGATTTATTTTATAATTATATGGTAAAAATGAGAAAATAAGCAATTTTCAGTAATAATGAAATTATGACACTTTTTAATAAAATTATGCCTGATTTTGTAAGCAAGTAGTTTTTAAGTGAGGTGAAATTTGGGATACACAAGACAAATTAGACTCCTGAAAGTGGTACACTAATCTGGACAGGTTGAGAACCACTGCTCTAAATCACATGTTCCATAATTGTCATCCGTAGACCACTGGTGGTCTACCTAAAGCAGGTTGGTTGGCCATATGTTGCTTGCAACACCTCCTCCTTTCCAGCTACTAACTGGGATAAAAAAAACACACTAAAAATACCTTAAATGCTTTTCCATTTAAGCCACTGAGGTAGTTCCCACACATTGTGCATGGGAGGGGCGCTCAAGGCATGAGACATCAGATGATAAAAATCATTTGAGAGAACCCCAGCTCCAGATTGTGCTCCTCTCTGCTTAACTGCAGGCATCACATAGAACGCACACACTAGGGGACAATGCTAGCTGACTACAGCAGACACTACCCCAGGGCTGCTACCCCTGCTTTAGAGGGAGAGGAAGTTTGAGAGAACCCCTTGGCTCCTTTACCTTCAGGCGGCTGATGAACCCAGAAATCTTAACCTTGCTCATTGCAGCCCCAAACTCCTGAAGTACGTTCAGGGTGAGGTCCAAGTGGCTCTCAGCAGACAATGCGAGAATGGAAATGACTCCCTGTCACCCAAGAAAAATACTGGTTAGGATCTAACCCACGAGTCCATTCCTTTCACCTGAAGTGGTGTAAAGCGCCAGTCAGGCATGAGACACATGGGGAGCGGGGCTGAGTGAAATAGCAATGAAGAGGATATGAAGCGAAATGGCATCTGTCCCAGGCCAACTCAGAGCTGAGCCCCACAGGGAGCAGTCAGAGATTACTTGGTAAAGTGGGGAGAGGGACAGAGTCCTCACCTGTCTCTCAGGGACTTCCATATAATCTGCTCTTGTCAAAAATTTATGAAGCTGTGATTTAACGTGGACCAGGTCCTGACAAACTGCTAAGGACGTTCCTAAGGCCTTATACAGGAAACTCTGAAAGAAAGAGACGTGTTACTGATATCTCAGTGCTAAACGTGCCTATCAGTACAGACCCAGCTCAGCAACATTCAGGAAGGAACAAGATAGCCAAGTCCAAGCACCCATACTGCAGAAACATCCCATTATCTAGCCTAGCCAGAGAACCAACAATGCAGCACAGACAAGCAGCCTGTCCAAGCAAACATTGGAAGGGCAGGGGGGGCAAGAGAGCAGGGAATAAGTAAAAACAAATTTGTTATGCAGAATAAAATAAAAAGTAATGAAGCCTTGAGAGAAACCTTATGTAGCCCCTCAATCAGAATTTCAAGGGAAATTAACTAGAAACTTAGCCTTAGCAGAAAACAAACCTTCTCATGGGAGGGGCTGGTATAGCTGGCCATCTGCTGGCTCAACTCAAGGCTTATCTGCCTGCTCCAGGCACTGTCGTCTATCATCTCCAGAGATGTTCTTAGGAACTGAGTGTAAAACAAGAGTTAAAGCAGATGGATAATTGCAAGAATTTGGGGGTTGTTGTGGGGCTTGTTTGTTTATTTGTTTGGTGTTTTTTTTCTTCCTTGTTCTCTCTTGTAAACTTTCCAATATTCAGGTGTCATGGGAAGGTTATTTCCCTACTGAGAACTATAAACATCGACAACCCAGACTTCCTCTGCTGTTGTTCTTTAACCTTTGCCTGATGATTCCTCTCAGTCCCCAAACCCAGATGGACAGTGAATTGGAGAATGAGATGGAGCCAAGAAATCTGATCATTGAGGAGTGATTTTATAGTGGATGGAGGATGGGTCTAATAAACTTTGAGCAAAGGGCCCTGGACTACGAAGGACCAGGAACCTTCTCTGAAGTGCTCTGGACCCTTTATGCCACCTCTCGAGGGTCCCCAGGGTTGTGAGGTACCTCACTACCACCTGCCCTTAGCATGAGGAAGCCTTCTCTGTGCTCTGCCAGCCACAGGAAACACAAGCACGCCCTTCTCACCCCATCCAGGTTCCACTATCCTTCTACAGATAAGCAATCAGTACAGTCCGACCGCCGAGCCCTCTCTGCAGCCCCACAATGTCCAGCGCCTGTTCCACTGGACACTCACAGAATTCATAGGTTTGCCACATACCACCTTACCAGTTTCACCTCAGCGTGAAAGCAAATGAAAAAAAAATCAACTTCAGTTTCAAAAAACTGAACATTTTCCATTTGGGTTGTGGTTGTTTCATTTTGTTTTGCTTTGTGTAAAAAAAAAATTGAAAATGTCCCATGAACATAAAAAAGGCCAGTTTTCACTGAACAAAATGAAATGGTTTGACCAGCTCTGCTCATAATGAAAAGTTTATCATTAATATTTTCCCCAGCTGATACATTTGGAGGGGGGAGGGAGGGCTGTGACAATACAGCTGAAAGGCATCTTGTACCTGAAGCAGCATGTGCTCCCACCGTGCATGGTCCAGGGAATTCTCTGTGTTTCCTATAAAGCAGGAGGCAAAACAATAATGTCACTTAGGTTAGCAAGAAGAGTCGTCCCAGGAATCTCCTTTGCAGTCAGTCCTTCGAAAACCCCTGCTCTGCCAAACTGTAACATACCTGGGCTTTCAAGTCTAAATGGGACATACGCCAACTTTCTTTGTTGGACCAACAGAAAGTATCATGTTATGTACTCTGCTGGCATTTTTATTCAGGGTCAGTCAACCCACCAGGAGTGAGATGCTGAGCACTCCCAATTCCTGTTGACTTTAATGGGAGCTGAGGGTACTTAGCATCTCACAAAACTGTTCAGCACATCAGAAGACTGGGTTTAATATGAAAAAATACTTTTCCTGTATAATAAGAGATTCTGGACATGATCCTAACTTGATGTAAATCGGTGTAGCTTCACTGAAGTCAATGGAATTATACTGGTTTACATCAGCTGAGAATCTAGCCCTGTTTCTGAATGTCCAGCTCTAACCTACCCTTCTTTAATGTCGGCACAATGTAGTACTGGAGACTCTGTGCAGCAACAACCACTAGGGAAGAGTATCAGAGGGCTAGCCAGGGTATTCACCCACGAAAGCTCATGATCCAAAACGTCTGTTAGTCTATAAGGTGCCACAGGATTCTTTGCTGCTTTCACTAGGGAAGAGATGGCTCATTTTTTAAATCTTTTTTTGAATATCAAACCCACTTGAACATGGTGGGGTTTGACATTCATCAGAAACATATTGTGTTTGTGCTCCACATAGGGTCTGTCATACTCCACAGAGACTATACTGGCAGAGCTACATCACTGGCGTTCTGCTGGCATAACCCCATAGCGTAGACACAGTCTACACTGACTGAGGAGGTCAATAGATTCATACCACTGTAAAATTGATGAAAGACATTGTTAGGCCCACAATACCTAGATTCTACATAGGGCACCCACTTGGCCAACCTAGCTTTTATAGCTCAGGTTTCCTTACAGAAAGAAAAACTCTGTGTTTTTTAATTGAATCACCCTTGAACGTAAACATGGGGTTTAGTTTTCAGAAAAATTCAGTTTGCAAAATCAGACTATATATGAAACCCCAAAATATTTCACTAACCTCCAGCTTCACGCGTAATTCACCTTCCCAAACATTAGCCTAGCAAAGGTGTAGGGGGAACTGCTGTAAAATTTCCATTCAGCTGAAACCTTCCTGGCCTGATTTTGCCCGGATTGAATTGGCTTCAGTGGTTCAACTCTGGATTTACCCCAGTGGTTCACAGTTATCCAGATGAAGGAAAAGTGAGGGCCTAGAAGCCCAATTTCAATTCCCCACTGATCCCGCATACTGCAACAGGAATGGCACAACACATGTCCATACGAAGCTGCATTTTCTGGCTTCCCTTCTATTCTCCATGGACCGCACTTCTCCTAACTAGCACTTTACCTTCAATGTACTGCAGCAGAGATGGGATCTTTACTACCCACATCTCACCCACTGCTGCATGGATATTTTGGTGCAGGGCCTTCAGTAATTGCAAGGCAGCACATCCGTGTCCTTCTCCTGCATAAGGGGATGAGGCTACTACCTGTCAATGAGAGAGAAAGAACAGGCTAAGTTTTGTCAGCACAATACCACTTTGTTCCTGAAGGAGGGAATAGTTCAGACTCTCTCATTGTGGAGACCATACAATAGAGTTGTTGATTCTACTGCAGTGCTTTCCTGAAGAAGAAAGCATTCTAGCTAGTACGAGATCCAGAACAGTGTGTCTCAGGAGAGGGCAGAGACAGAGAGATCCAATCATACTCATTCCTCAGCCTGTCTACAAGCATGTGGCTAGAAAACCCATTTTTATATAGTTAACTGTCCCACTTCATATTCCACAGAAAACCTATTCTCACGGTCTACTCACCAGGAGTCGTGCCAGCAGCCCCTGGGGTGTAGGGAGTTTCACTAGAGGAAGAAAGAGAATATCATTAATTATGCCACGCTTTCAGAGAGTCCTGCAGATGTTATTCACCTAGCCATTTCCAATGTGCCCACCAATGTTGAAGGCAGCTGATCATAATTTGCATTTCCATAGCGCTTTCAGTCTGAGCTTCTCAAAATGCTTTACAGACATGAATGAATTCCACCTCACAGCACCTCTATCAGGTTGGCATTAATTACTCCTTCACGTCACAAATGGGGAAGCTGAGAGAGAAAGATCAAGTGATTTCCCCAAAGTCACATCAGAATTTTGGTGGCAAGCTGGGAACAGAACCCACATTTCCTAGCTTCCTCCCGTGGCCATGTTGCAATCACAAGACCATCCCTCATTCATTTTAGCCTTCTCATTGCAGATGAGAGAACTGGAGCAGACTGAACCTGTTCATTTCATAGTGTGCCTGGAGAGAATAAATGAAAGAGTTTCTGTTATAAACCTGATCCACCGTAGTCGAGGCAAGCAGCTTCTTCTCCTTCCTGCTGCTTTTTCTCAGCCAGTTCCCTAAGGCATCTGCAGAGAGGCTTCAAAGTACCAGTGTACTGAGCTGGCACCACATATTCTAGAAGCCTTGGCCATAACACCTGCAGAGAAGAGCGAGATTGTTCAGTACGCAGCTATTTCCATTCCCCCACCTCCAGTATCCTGCTGTCTGAATCCCTCCCTCTCATGTAGCTTCTCCTTTTATTCATCACTGACCCTTCCCTTACCTATCACCTCATCTCTCTCTCCCCCCTTCATCTCACTCTACCTGTCTGGTGCCTCCTCACTCTGTCTTTTAAATACACTGCCTTCTTTGGTGAGCAATTTGGCTCTCACCCAGAGATGAATCCTCCTTCCCTGCATTACAGCATTATGGAGCTATTTAGATAGCACCATCAACTCACTCAGAACTTTACAGACCTAGATAAGGCACACTCCCAGCCCTAAGATCTGTTCAAATCCAGGATCACCAAATCTAAATGTCAGAAGTATTCATGGAGGATCTAAGGCAGAGTTGCACTCAGAGAGTGGAAAGAATGAAGAGAAGATCTCTGCAACATGATTCCTTCCAGTTAAATGGCTTTCTATCTTTTCTCTAATGTGAACCACTTACTCCATGATGAAGGGGTCACACCATCCCTGACATGAATTTGACATACTGTTCCTCCATTATGCTGTGTGCGCAAAAAGCTTCCTTGTGGGGAAGTACAAAGAATGTAAGGAAGAACGTCCCTATTTCAAGAAGCAGTAGCAACAGGTCACTTAATTGGGTCATTCCACTGACTGAGGTGTCCAGACATTGCAGGATGTCAATGCACAGGGTTTGGATAGTGTTTTCTTCCTGAATAGCCTGGGTGAGAAGTGTTGTACCCTGCTGTGAGATAGCTATATAGAACTTATTAGCTAGTAGCAAGACACTGGCTAGAGAATCAGTGTCCTTCTCTTACAAAGCCATCTTCAACATTGACCTATGCCTGCTTTTATATTGCACTGGAAGTGCACAGCCATCTGAAGGGAAGGGAATAATAGAAACTCCTAACTGGTGGGTCAGATCCCAGGCTTAGGAAAACCCTAAAGTGAAGGGAATGATTCATTGAACACAAAAGAGTTTCCCTAAGCAGGGTTAATTTTCTTTAAATTTGAAAAACTGTTTCATCTTTTTATATCTGAGGAAAAACATTCAGACTCCGCCCAGTGGAAATCTATATGCAGAACCAGGGGGATCCACTCTGTTTGTTCTGATGCCCCAACCAGCTTGGTCATTTCATGTGTAGTGAGTGTGATTCTATCAACGGGCCTAATTCTCCTCTTACTTACACTGGACTAAATATTGATTGACTCTACTGATTTCAGTTTAAAGGAGAGCAAAACTGGCCCAATGAGAACCTAAGATCTTCAACAACTTACTATAAAGTTGAACTGTTTATGTTAATACAGATCATGGATCCAATCATGGAGCACAAAGTGTCTGGAGCCCCTGGCTGTGTCCATGGATAGAAATAGAGATTGAGGATATTTTTAAACTAGTACATGTAGATTAGAGCATGTGGTGAGGGAAATATGCAGCAAGCTTTTCCAGTCTCCTGACAGTCTGTGATGCAATCTGCATAATCTCGGTGTTTTGCTGATAGTTTACGTTTGCTTCAACAGCCACAGAATTGGGCATCGTTATGTTCTCTGGAGAGTCTATTTAAAACAAAGAGATGTGCTTCCTTGTACTAGAATATTTCACTGAAAAATGGTGTTTTCAGAATTTTCAATGATTCATCAGAGGGTTGAGTAACCTAGATGACTCTGTTAGATGTAAATACCCAGTCTGAGAGTCTGATCTCTGTTACATTAGTATGAATCCAGAGTAACGCCACTAAAGTCAGTGGAGTTATTTTGACTTTACACCAATATAACTGATCAGATTCTGGCTCTAATCATTCAGTCCAGTTGTCCTTGAGTCAAAACTCCCACTGAAGGCAAGGGGAGCAGTCAGCATGCAAGAATGGTAGGACCGAGTCCTAAGTGTTAAGAACTCTCCTTACCGGTTTGCTGGTGGACACACTGAACTCCATGAAAACATGTGCTACCATATCCCATGCTGCACAATTCTCCACACTTTCTGAGCTGAGCAGCCTCCTGATGAAATGAAGAACTGCCTTCCTCACCTGCAAGGGTAGAGATGACACACATGAGTTTATTTTATCCCTTCTGCCTGAAATAAGAGACAGGATATGAGAGTCCTTATGCTTTTGATTTGATCTCCTTGGCTTATAAACATGGATCCATTTAACACAGGCAGGAGAATGACATGCCTTCTCTAGTCTGCAGTCTCTCCTCTGGATCTGAATGAAAGCTCCACCCAGATATCCATTCATCCCATATCACTGAAAAAAAACGAAATATTTCACTGCTCTACACACAATCTTACCGTAGCATTCTGATCACCCAGAGTGGATTTCACTGCCTTCACAATCAGACACTTTTTATCTCCTGTTTTGGGCACTGAAAGATAAGGAGAGGTGTACAGTACTTCTTTGTTCCACACACTCACTTTCCACAGTGGAATGAATCCTGAATTTCAAAGGACCCTATTGAAGAATAGTACCAAGCTTCTCTCGTATACAGAATCAGTGGGGAAAATATAGGACCAGACTCTGGTCTCAGTTACACCAGTATAAATCTAAAATAATTCCATTTCTATAAATAGTGTCATCATACTGCCATGATGGAAATATTTTAAAAGAGTTAGATAGACTGAGGTTTATCTGTGTTTACACCAGTATAACAGAACTCAGAATCTAGTCTATAGTGTCTAATACTGACAATTATTGAGTCAGGAGGACTATTTTATTTTTATCTGATGATTGTTAATGTGCATTAGCCCCAAGTCAACTTCTGTATCTGAGGTTGAAAAATATCTTGGGCTACATTCAGCACTTAGTTGAACCTGTTGATTTCTGTGTGGCCATAGGGGGGTAACTTACGGCAGCATTTGGTCCCTTAGTGGATATCCAGAGCACTGGTGACTGTGTGTTATAGAGCCTCAGTGCCCCATTTGCAGAGGCGATGAGTCTGTTACTGCCCTGCCATGCCTACAAAGCCTTGGTTCTTCAGCTCAATCTAAAGTAGCTATGCTTTTAGCTCTGGGTGTCCCCAACTCAATCCTCAGCATGTTGGCCAAGAGGGCAGCTAGCACAGTTGCTCCTGTGTTACTTACAGTCAGCATCAACAATAGCTCTGAGCAGATTCAAAGACATCACACAAACAGCCTCACTCTTAATCGTCAGCTGGGAGTGCAGAAATGCTATCAGATCCTCCGGAGAAGAACGGGCTGCAAGGGAAGAAATCACATCCTCACTGATGACAGAACTCTTATACTTACCATACCTTACAAAGGTAAGGAAGTTACAAGGAAACCATTGTGTAACTCAGAGTTTCTTCCCCTTACCTAGCAGAATTATACAATGGACCAACTCTGCGTGATTTTCCGTGCTGAGCGGCTTAGCTTGAGAACAGATCTGTGGGAAGGAGGGAAATGGTCAAAGAAAAACTAATCAGAAGCAATTGAAAAGAAAATGTTCAGTTAATTTCTAAGCTTCCACTTCCTACGTGTCCAACTAGAGGTCTCAACCCCAGGTGGATGGTACTGAACGCACAGCAAGAATCAAACACAATGATCAGGAGGAGGGAGAAAACTTGTTCACCTTAGCCTCTAATGATAGAACAAGAAGCAATGGGCTTAAACTGCAGCAAGGGAGATTTAGGTTGGACAATAGGAAAAAGTTCCTAACTATCAGGGTAGTTAAACACTGGAATAGATTGCCTAGGGAGGTTGTGGAATCTCCATCTCTGGAGATATTTAAGAGTAGGTTAGATAAATGTCTATTAGGGATGGTCTAGACAGTCTTTGATCCTGCCATGAGGGCAGGGGACTGGACTCGATGACCTCTTGAGGTCCCTTCCAGTCCTAGAGTCTAAGAATCTATGAATCTATGAATCAATACATTAGATAAGAGAAGCTAAAGTGTTTTGAGCAGCAGAGCTCATCGAATCAAGACACAGCCACAGTTTTTACTGTATAACTCTGACTCCCCCTGATAATCGGCTTATGGTGAAAATGCTTTACAAACTGAGCTGGATATTAGCTAAGAAAATGAGACCGCTACCTGCTTACTCTTGAGCCTGCAGAAATCAGGAAGGCATGAGGAGGTCCCCAGGCTCTGTGCTATCATTCGATAGATTTGGATTGTTAATATGCTTCAGATCGGCTGTGCCTAACTCAAGGGATCCAAGCAAAACCACCCCTCACCTGGTTGTGCAGAGCACTGCAGATGGCTTGAAACTTCCCTTTAGGGAGAGGGATCTTATATTCACCAGAGACCTCCAAGAGCTGGCTCAGACTCTGCAACAGAGGGTGACAGTTAGATGGGGGCACACACAGGAGCAATATGTAGTGACTGAAGCAGATTCAGGGGATTCGTGGATTCCAAGGCCGGAACGGATTATTGCCATCATCTAGTCTGACCTCCGGTATAACACAGGCCACAGACCTTGCCCAGAATAATTCCCAGAGCAGAACTTTTAGGAAAACATCCCAATCTCGATATAAAATCTGTCAGTGAGGGAGAATCTGCCTCGGCCCTTGGTAAATGGTTCTAATGGTTAATTATCTCACCATTAAAAACGTACGCGGTATTTTCCAGTCTGAATGTGTCTCACTTCAGTTTCTAGCCATTGGATCAAGTTACACCTTTCTCTGCTAGACTGAAGAGCCCAATATAAAACATGAGTCCCTCACGTAAGATATTAGAGACTGTAATTAAGTCACCTTGTCACAGGGCAGGTCCACCCATCAGGGTGGTACCAGGCTGTGGAGGAATTGAAGTAGATCTCGGGTGGCCCAGCTGGCCTAGTCTCCCCAGCCACCACAGCAGTCCTGGCTCCTAGGGCAGCATAGCCTAATGGTCGGTATCAGTGCAGCAGCCCTTCTGTGAGGGTCCACGGCCCAACAGCCTGAGTCACTAGGGCTACTCTTCTAGGTATGGCAGTGCTGCCTAGTGGCCAGAGTCAATAGAACCACCTTTTGTGGCAAGGAAGTGTTTCCTAGTGGCCAGCCCTTCTCCACTGGCTCCTGCCTCTTTCACAAGTCCCAGCCCAGGGCCCTGTCTTGCCGCAGGGGTATTTGCCACCAACTCAGCGGGGATCCTTTCAAAACATACCGCGTCAAAGCTAGGTTCCGCAACTGGATCAGTGCTTAGTCCACCTAGGCTACTTCCCACCCATTCTTCCTCAGCTGGCAGTCTCAGGGATTCTGTGGTCTCTCTTCCATCTCTGGCATTGGGTGGCTGGGGGTTGTGGGTTGCAGCTAAAATCCGGCTGGCCACTGAATCCTGGAGCACTGGCAGTCTTTCTGCAGGAGCCTGCAATGCACCTCTGCTCCCTTCGGCAGCCATCCCAGACTCAGCTGAGTGGCTCTCTTTTATATTCTGGTTCCAGCTGAAGCATGCCCAGCAGAGATAAGGGGCCATGGCCTCCTCGGCCCACAAAGTAGGATTAACCCCTGTTGAACCAATGTGGGGTAGGTAAACCCCATCACGCACCCTTTCACTTTCTGTTTGTTAAACTAAATAGATAGAGTGCCTCGATTTTAGCACTGTAAGGCATGCTTTCTAATCCTGTAATCACTGTGACTCTTCTGTCAATATCCTCTCCAATTTATCAACACCCTTTCTGAGTTGTGGGCACTAGAACTGGACACAGTATTCCAACAGTAGGCACACAAGTGCCAGACTTAGAGATAAAATAACCACTGTACTCCTGCTTGAGAGTCTCCTTTTTATGCTTTTTAGCTTTTTTGGCCACAGTTTGAGTTCATGTTCAGCTGATTAATCATCATGACCCCCACAATCTTTTCCAGAGTCACTGCTTCCCAAGACGGCATCCCCCATCATGTATGTATGGCCTAAATTCTTTGTGCATAGATGCACACAGTTACATTCAGCCGTTTTTAAACACACCTTTGTTTGTGCCCAGTTTACCAAGTGATCTAAATCACTCTGAATCTCTCCTCTTCATTATTTACCACTTCCCAATTTTTATCTCATCTGCCAACTTTATCAGGGATGATTTTATGTCCTCTGCCAGGTTATTGATAAAAAAGGTGAAAATCAAATTCCTTCCTGCATCTAAATACTTTTCTCCTTTGTTGCTTCAAGCTTCCAGAATGTCTTTGATGCCATCTACATATTTTACTATATTTAAGTAGTTGTGTAGTGCCCTGATGCTATCAAACAAGTCCATGATGTATTGGTTCCCTCCAAATCATGGGTTTTTCAACTCCAAATATGACCACATACTCTGTACCAGAAAGCTTCAACCAACAGAGATGGTGAGTAAATATCACTACCAAGAAGTTAGAGCTGTCTCATGACTTCATTAACAACTGTGTAGCCCAAATGAAGACAGAATATGGCCCCTTTCTTCTTGCTCATGTGGTACTCAGGGTAGATGAAATAGAGAGAGCAGGGGAGTGAGACAATATCTTTAATTAGATTATCTCACCCACCTTGGCGCTCTAATATCTTGGGACCAACATGGCTACAAGAGCACTGCATAGAACGGGAGATGAAATAGACAGGCAATGCTTTTACATAATCCAAAGCAATGATTCTCAAGCCTCCTTAGTATTAATTTTCAACCATTGACTGTTGGCTTGGTACTGACCAGAGACAACATATGGCAGCCCCTGCTCTGAGCAGCTTATGAACTAAAAGATAGAGACAGAGTTGACAGGATGTACTAGGAAATCACAAGGAGGGAGTATCTTGTTGGGGAGGGGAGCAGGTGTTTTTTTTTATCTCCTTATCATCCTCCCCAGGAAACAGAGGATGCTTTTTCATAAGAGGCATTTACCTACAAATCTTGTTGCCTGACTCACCATGTGTACAAACCCAGAACTCGTGTGTATATTTATTTTCTAACAAGTCACTGTCTCAAACAGGAAACCCCACTAGCAGCAAACTCCTCGTGCAGTTCATACATGAAGACACATAGACAGTTACCTTAAGGACTGGTACCTCACCTTGGTGATGTGAAAAACATGAGCGTCCTCCTTATATTGCTCAAGGAGCCATGAGATTGGTTCAAATATCTGATCCTGATACTCCTCTTTGTGTAGCAGGAGGCTCATCATGGGACCAAGGGCTTTGATGATAGCCTGCTTGAGCTGCATAGATGAGACACAGAATTTACGTTCCTACTAATTCATTCAGTATCATCCAATGGGCACACCTTTTCTGCTTCTAATGCCTGCAACTTCCCTTGTTCCATTGTAGGAACGGCCCTATCTGAAGATTTCCTGGTAAAGAACCGGGACTCGTAGGGTTGGTTTCAGGATTATATCCTAATGCACCTCACAACTATACCAGGTAAGATATTTCCCCAGATAAGAATACATTCTAGGCCAACTCATCCCTGCTGCAACTCCACTGGGGCTGAATGGAGGAATTAATTTAGCCCACTATCCCATGTTAATCTGCACGTCAGGTGCATAAAACTAGAATCCATGTACACTGTGTACAGACAGAATTTCCATGATGTGGTGACATTATAAATGTTTGGGGTTTAGATGTTTTACATGACACTCTGTTCCATCCAAAAGGACCTACCTTTAAATGCCATCATCACAAAGAGTGCCAGACACATAGAATTTAACATTGCAATTTCTGCTAAAGGTTTAGAAAGCCAGCAATTCTCACCTCCAGCTCCTCACAGGTCAGCCAGTTGCTGGTCACATGAGAATAGATGGGAAAAAAATGATTGCAGAGTCGCAATTTGCCCACTCTGGGGAATGAGCACTTTTCCCAGTTAGTCAAAAAGAGCTTTACTGCCCTTGACCATTTTTCCAGAACTGCATGGACAGAGAGAAGACAGGCAATGTGAAAAGGACATATTAGTAACGAGGAAAAGTTGCTTTACCAGTGAATACACCTAGGTCTAAAGTTTACTACGTTTCCATGGCAGCTACTGCTTAGTTCAGGACTAGGCGCTGAAATCCCAAATCAATTTTGAGCTATTTCTCTTCCCCCCATTCCATGTCTTGGTTCTCAAAAGGCTTTTTAATTTGCATATCTCTCAATCTTTTTTCAATTACCATCATTTGAAGACAATTTTTTTCTCCCTTCCTTGTTACCTCTTAATTAGAGCTGCTTGAAAAAGCAGTTTAAATTCAAATAAAAATCTTTACTGATAGTGTTTTTTTCTTTCAAAATTGCAAAGTATAAAAATCATTTATATTTTTCAAAAATCAAAAAAAATTCAGCCACCTCTTTAGAAGCTCCAAAACACTGGATGCACACTTCCTGATCAAACTTGTCATTGACATTTTTCAAGTTTGTTTTTCATTAAATTTGGGGAAAAAATTACAGAAAATATAATTAAAAATCAAAATATTTCAGCAAGCTCTCCTCTGAATGACTCGTGTCCCCTGCAGTTATTGTTTATTTAACCTTAACACTGGATGATTTCATCCTGAGTTACAGTTTGTCTGAAAGACGTTGAGTGCCCCTAACTGCCATTGGCTTTACTGGGATTTGAAGGCAGTGGGGAGCACTTTGCCCTAAAATTAGGTGTATCTAGTGTCCTTGCTAAGAAGAATTAGGGCCCAATCCTGTTCTCTATGAAGTCGATGGCAAAATTCCCATTTACCTCAAAGGCACAGGATTAACTCCTTACTGATCATCACCTGAAAAGCAAAGGAAGAGAGAAGTGGAGAGGAAGAGAAGACACAGAAAGAGGGTGAAAGGAAATGATGATGAAGGGGAGAGAATGGGTGATGGATGGGAAATGGGATTTTTAAATGTTCAGGAATGAAATCTACTCCCTTCACCTCCTCCCCCAGGAGCCTTCTGGCAGATGGGCAGCTTCAGCCTTTGTGTCTGTTTATTTTAAATTATATCCATGAGTCATGAAGGGCTTGAACTTACAAATGCTCAGCGCCTCGTGCAAAGTGAGGAGCACTCTCAACTTCACTGAGTGCCACGGGAGCCAAGGAACACAACACCTGGTGCAATGCAGGGCAGGGAGCACAGTTCAGGGCCTGTTTGCAAACTTGGTCAGTCACTCCAATCTGTACCAAGACCCCCTAAATATCCATTTTGGGCACCTACAGTAAGTGCTGGCACTTACCACCACAAAATGCTTGTCTCATCCTGCTGTCATTGACAAACTCCAACACGGAGAACATGGCGTTCAGGGTTATTCTCACAACAGGGATACACTTAAGTGCTGCAGAGAAAGGCCAGAAGAGAAGGAAGACGGATAATCGGCTGCTCTCCGCCTTCTTAGAACACACTTAGAAGCACTGTGGGGCAGGATGCTATGGGCTCCTGGGCCATTTTGCACTGTGTAAGCAGAGCAGAATGGCTTTAAAGCAGCCATTGAAAGCCAGTGGGGGATTCACCCTGAAGAGAGGAATCCTCCACCAGTGCACAGCTGTGCCCAATGCCCAACTCATTCCCAGCGTAAGGGGAGAGAGCACTGGGGCCGGATGGGAAGTGGGGTGGAGAAGAGCTCCACTAGACCTGATCTTCCACTCACTGCCATCCTTAAGGAACTTCAGTTGGGGGCAGAAGTTAGAGCTTGCACCGTCGTCCGGATAGCTCATGATCTGGAAGCTGGAACTAGCAAGAGCAGTTAATCCTGTGTCTCTCTCCCCACACACACACACGCACACACTCAAGCAGAGTTCTGTTTAGCTGCAACATTTTTAGTTAAAGAGAGTAATCCCCTGTTCTTAAATGAAAGACGATAACTTTGAAACAAAAGATGGAAGTTACCATACCATAGGCTGATGACAGGTTGCCCAACGTAACAAAAATAAACTCTTCAGGCAGCTTCGGTGGTTTCAGATGACAGAGCAGCTCAGACATGACATGATCAAAATAGCAGCTTGCCAGAGTCACTAACGTGTTGCTAGCTGCCACTTTTACTTCATTTGTTGCTTCCTAAAAAAAACAAAAAAAACAAAAAGAGAAAGACTGAAGTGACTGAAGCCAGTTGCACTAGCCTGACTTGTTTATATGAGTCAAGTCCTTATTTCTGTGCATAAGTTCCAAATGAGCCCACTCAACTTTCTGTGGACAGAGTCATTAGTCATAAATATTCATTGAGTCATTTGGCTAAACAATTTTCAGCCTTTGAGTTGCTTACAAGCTGCTTAGTTAGACTATTCATTATTAGCTCCTTGTGGTGGATGACTGGTCACCATAGTCACATGATATTTTACTCTGCCCTTCCCTGAGGAAGTAGTGAGACACAGACTGGGCCACTTCAAAGATATTCAGAGAGCTTTCCTGGAATAAACTGTCTCCAAAAAGGGGACTGACTTCCTTTGGAACAAGAGAGGGATTTTTCCATGGGTTTTCCTGCTGGCAAACTAGATTCTAAATCCAATGCTGCTTCTTTTGGAGATAGTTCAGATTCTGTCTGTCTTAGGGCTTTATACTGCCACTTATCGCAATAGCATCAGAGCACCTCCCACATAACATCAGTATCAATAATGAAACCCCTAGTAAACTTCGGGAAAGACTTGCTCATTAATAAATCATAGGCCTGTCTCTGTGTCTGATATCATGTGTCTTGGGTCCTGGTCCTGCAGAGCACTTAAGTACAAGTGTAACTTTCGCATGTAAGTTTTCCCATCTTATGCATGTGTACAAGTGCTGTCTAGGACGTTGTGGGCCTCTAACAGAAGAATACATTTTCATTTCAATATATAGTTTACCCCCCAAAAAAGAGAGTTTTAATTAGTTAAAACTTTGGGTCCTTTGATTAATATCTCAGGAGAACTAACTTACCTGAGTCTCTCTCATGTGGTTTAAGGCTAGGGTTATTGTTTTGTTCAGTAGCCCTCTCTCCAGGTCCCCGGTGTCCTGCTGTAATACCTTCTCCAGGACACAGTAAATGTCTACTCTGTTTTGCTGGGGACAAACCAGAAAAGAGAACAAACAATCAGGAAAAGTTTTTCTTGATGACCACACAGTAATTTGACAAATAAGCCCCTGCCCTACAGAGCTTCCAATCCAAACATGAAATGACTAGTCCAAGTCTTATCATAACAGAGCAGGTTCGTGGCCAAGAAGAGAATCCATGTCTCCTGAGTCATTAACCAGGGTCCTATCCACTAGGCCACACTGACTTCCCAGCCAGCATGCTCACACAACTAATCCATTGCCTTAATTGGTGTAAAACATGCCATGCCTTCCACAATCACCGCATTTAGCAGCACTTCAGAAGCAACTGAGCAATTGACATATTTTAATCTTCCTGCAGAGAAAAGAGCCAGAAGAAGCCTCCTTCACTGCCCCCTTATCGAGTTTCATTTATTGAAAACAAACAATAAAAATGACCCCTTTGCCCTTGCTCTATCCACTCCAGACAGAATTTGAAAATGTTGAATTACAAAATACCCAACTCCCGCAGTCAGTCCTCAACAGCTCCTAGGGGAAATTAGCTCAGCAGTTAGATCTACATTGACAGTCGCACACTTGAAGGTGTCTTTTATGAGGCCCATCAGTGTAGAAATTCACAGATGATAGTATCAGCTGGGACAGATTAAAAATAAAGAGGGACACAGAGAAATTAAAAACCTGAGCAGAGAACAAGATTCCTTTCAGAAAACTGCAAACTAGCACATCTGGAAAGGAGGTAGAAGTAACTGACACAATGGGAGGGAGAAAAGTGGGAAGCAACAAGTGCCCTGGGGGTGACCGTGAAAAACAAAGTCAACATGTATATGCAAGGGGTGATGGCTACCACAAAGAGCCATGTGGGTTAGGTCTTCTACAGACAGGGATCATGGCACAAAGCAGGAAGAGGACAGTTCCTCTCTGTTCAGCTGAGGCGTGACTGCATCTGGATTATTGCATTTTCTAGCACCACATTCCCAGAGAGATCAACAAATTGGAAGTAATTCATGGGAGAACAAAAAAGGATGCACGAGGGTGGCAGAATTGACTTCTGAATAGAGCCCTGCAACCTGACCCAAATCCTATGGGGCCTGACTACAGGCATCAGGGTCAGGTTGGATGAGACAACAACTGGACTCTCTTGGGCTCAGGTCAGGTCAGTTCTCCTCCTTTAGCCCATGGGATCAACACAGCAGGGAGCAGTGTCAGAGGATCAAGCCATTGCTGCACATTATTGCCGCTGCGCCAGCCCCATGAGCAGGATGCGGTGGTAGTATCCGGTTTGGGGGGAAGGGTTGGGACCAGGATGGAAAATGATTCAACCCTCTCAGGGTGAGGTGAGTGGGCTTGGGGCCCGTTCAGGTTGGGATTAAAAATTGGGCCCGAGTAGACCTCTACTTCTGAAGACAGACTGACAGAGCTGTCTACGGCCGATGCGGCCAAGGGATGACTGTGAGGGAGACATGATAATACCATACACCTATCTGAAGGATGTGAACACCAAGGTGGGAGAGGAATTTTTTAGTATAATACATTTAGGTAAAAGTAGGAGTAATGGGATTAAACTAAAAAAAGACATACAATTTAGACTTTAATAACAAGAAAAATGTGAGACAGGTCTATAAGGTTATGACACAGTCTTCCTAGGAAAACAGTGGAAGCTCAGTCATTAGGGGCTTTTAAAATTAGTTTGGCTAAAACAGTGGAAAATGGCTGCTGGGAATGCTCCTGCATTAGTAGGGAAATGGACTGGATGAGCCAATAGGTCTTTTCCAGCTCTGTCTCCTGTGAGTCTGTAAACCTATGTGACCTGCATGCCAAGGTCATAAAGCACTTTGGAATGTTCAAAGCCAATCAGATCTCTTGACTGGCTAAACATTCCAGTGGCGCTGCTTGAAAAGAGATGCTTCTGCAAACTGCAATCAGAACTCACAGCTCCACTGGGGAGAAGCTCCTTCCATTAATTTTTAAATGTAAGGAGGATTTTTTTTAATTGAAAATTGTCACTGATAATTTATGAATACATAAGCTCTACGTACTTCAAAGTAGCTCTGGATTATGCAACAATTTTATTCTTTAAAACCAAAAGAGATTCATAATTAATCGAGTAATTAAAATAATTAAAGAACAAGGAGGCCAAGACAAGCAGTTCAGTTCTGCTCATAAGGGCTAGTGGGGGACGGCAGACTGGGGCAGGGGCTGAATGGGAGTGGAGACAGAGGGTTACGGGGGGAGGGAGGTTCAGAGCCACATAGTGATGGGGGAGGAGGTGCAGAGCTACACAGGGACAGGGGGTGGTTGGGTGGAGGCACAGAGACACATGGGGATGGGGGAGAGGGGACAAGCACACATGGGGATGGGGGGAGTGGGTGTCTGAGTGGGGGTGGAAGGACATATGTGGCCAGGGGGTGCAAGGACCCATGGGGGTGCAGGAACACATGGAGACTGGGGCAGATGTGCCTTACTGAATGGGAGAGGTTAGGGGTCAGCCAGGGTCTGCGTGGGGGGAGCTCCCTAACAATTCCTCCCTGCCCCTCCCAAAAAAACTGTTCCATACATTTCCCATCCATACCCAGCAACCCTCCAAATTCACACCCAGGCTCCTTCCCAGCAATTTACTTCCCTCTCCCTCAGCTCCTCCATCACCCCTGACTCCACCAAGCCTTTGCACTGCGGCTGAGGGGTGCCAGAAATACGGTTCTGTAGTGAGTTGAAATGAATTGTTACTCAGAGTTCTGTATTAATATGCATAGTCTGGAATCTGTTTGTCAAAAAACATTTCCTGAATCCTTTTTGTCGTCTGTATTGACACAGACATACTTGCTGACAGTGATTTTGAAATAAATAATCAAAAATAATTTGAACTGGTGCAATTATATTGTATATTTGCTGAAATGTTAAAACACTGTGTGCATCATTTTTTTATTGCAGAATTCCCCCAGTAGAAAATACATAGATAAGGTCCCTTCAGAGCTGTAATCTCAATAATATGTCATCATAAGAAAGGAGTGTTGGCTAGGAATAAGAGCAAGGAGTCAGTTCACTTGGGTTTTATTCACATTCTTTTACTAACCTGCTAAGTGGTGTTGAGCAAGTAACTTAATTCCCTGTGACACAAATCATCTGTAAATAGGGATCATGCTTACCATTCTCACAAGGGTGCTGTGAGTCTTAATTCATTAGTATTAGGTAAGTGCTTTGAGATTTTTGGATGAAGATGATAAAGAAGGGCACAGTATTATTAAAAGAGATTATTGCTAGTCCTACAGTGTACTTTTACTGTATACAGCCCATGTACTCCACTGTGTGTAAAAGGACAATGCTCTCTTTATAGAGCATTATATCTTCCTGATCTGTAATAACAGCATTTTGCATGATGAATTCATGGCTGAGGACAGAAGGGTAAATACTGATTATGCTGAAGGTGTGCCAGGCCAAGTTCTATACAGAATTATCCCCATGCATTTCCCCATGAAGTCAAGCAGAATTTGGTGTGGACACATGGAAAGCAGACGTAATTTCATGAAACTGCCCTACCTCATCCTGTTGCAGTTTCTCTAGCAGAACGGTAACAACGATAGCCAGCTTGGTCTCAGCTATAAAGGCAATCCTGAGAGCACTTTTGTCCTTATCTTGGTCATCCATATGTGCCAAGAGGGAAACAACCTCATTATAAACATCTGAAATCAAATAAAAGGATTCAGCTGGTTACCACGGATAGTAGAAATTGGTGCTGGCCTCTTTAATTTACTATTTAGTAAAGATTCTGCAGGCACCCAAACACTGTGAGAAGTAGACCTGGGAATCATGTAAATCCTCTTCCTTCCTCCTGATGACCAGGTTTGTTTGCTGAAGGACCCAGTGCATTGGAGGGGAATCATAATGAAGAAAATTTGCTCCTTTCAAGTAGATCCCCATGTAAAATAATCTTCCTTTCTCTCTTTACTATCAATTGATGAGGTTTGATAGCATACAGAATAATAATTTATGGCCCAAATTTTCAACACTGGGTGCCTAAACTTAAGCTCCTAAATCCATATTAAGGCACCTACACTCTGATTCAGCATCCTAATCACATGCTTAACTCTCAGCCAACAAAGAGACCTAAAGTTAAGCACATGCTTAAGAGTTTTGCTTAGTCAGGGCCTCATTTTCAAAAATCCTGAACACCCAGATGTCCTATTGGCTATGCTGGGAACTTTTGGGGGCTCAGTATCTCTTGAAAATCAGGCCACTTTTTTAGACCTCACTATGAATTTAGAAGCCTAACTTTAGGCCTCCTGTTTTGAAGAAAGCCTTTTTTTATTTTTATTTTATTCTTATTTTATGGTAGTTTAAATACTTGCAGAGAAAACTCATGGAACGGAGTTCATCCAGTTGCCTGTAGAGGTCATAAAGGAATTTTTCCCCATGCACAATTGGCTAGGTGTATGCTGTGAGTGGGGTGGGGTAGTTCTCTCCAACCTTCATCTCAAGCATCAGGGATTGACCATTGCAGGAGATGGGACACCTCGTAGGGCGGACCAGTGCTCCAAGATGGGTCAGAGAATCTGTTTCCTTAGATGTCCTGCTCACATGCTCAGGGTCCAACTGATCTCCAGAGTTGTGGGTGGGAAGGACTTTTTCCCTACTCAGATTGGCAGGGACCTTTAGGTGGGAGGATGGGGCACTGATCACCTGCTAGGATCAACTGGGTATATCTGACCTAATCAATTCTCTACCATTGCAAGGGCCTCAGGCATTGGTGGAACCTCAATCTCTCCTGTTGTCTGCCTATGCCACACAACAGTTTAGTCTCCTAAAGACTGAAATGTTTTAGTCCAAGACAAGTTTTTGGGTTCAGTGTAGGGTTGCTAGGTCAAATTTAATGGTTTGTGAAATACAGGAAGTCAGACTAGATGATCTAATGGTCCCTTCTGGCCTTAAACTCTAAGAAACTATGAAACAGCTGATGTATTAAAAAAAAATCAGGATTTTATCTCCCATGTATCTCTTAGCTGTGGGCAGAAATTCTCCAGGAGCCTTCACATTTAAAAAGAAATCTGAAATGCCATATGTATCTGTCTCCATTGTAACAGCATTCCAAAGCATGAAGGAGGAACTAACAAGATTTCCCCTTCCCAGGAAAGACTGCTTGAGGTTAGGTGATTGCCCATCCTTTATGCAAATTGCATCCTTCAGTTCTAACACCCAGATGCAAACTGAATCATAACTGTAACCTACACTGCCCATCTAGTTGCAGTAGTGATAGTGTGGGATTAGGCGCACTAGTGTTGCTAAGAAATGTGACCCCATGCTTTCTTATCCTGCATTTAAGATATTAGCAGAGCTTCATTTAGACAGCCAGAGGAGAAGCCCTTCTGTATTTTTTGTTCTAATATCCCCCATCTCTGATGGATTCCACAGGTAGATCTTGGCTCCATGGATGCAGAAGACACAAAATGAGGACCCATAATAAACATAAACAACTGGGACAAAAGAAGGAAGACCTCCCCCATAACTTTCAATAGAAACTCAGATTCTCAGGAAAGTTTCCAGGTCCAGAGGCTGTAGGCCAACTCCTCAACTGGTGTAAATCAACACAGCTACAAGGAAGACAACAGAGCGACACTAGTTTACAGCAGCTGAGGTTCTGGTCATAGAAATGGAGAACATTACAGCTAATCTATCTGTATGCCTGTGCTTTCTGAATGTGTGTGTGAATATAGAATGGATATAGAAAATACAATGCTGACCCTTACCTCTGTCGGTTACCTCCTGCTCACTCACAAATTTATTCATGTTTTAATCTTTCCTCAACACTTCCTCCAGTTCTTTCTCCAAAAAGCTCCCATACTGATAGGCAGCTGGCCTTTCAGTCTGTCATGGCCAGGATAGCCAGTTCAGATTATGCAAGCACTATTATGACATCGATGTGACTGTAGCATATCACATAATCTGTGGCTGACCAGGTATGTGCGGTAATTACATGGACAAGATCCTCAAAGGTATTTAGGCTCCTAACTCGCACTGAAATCAGTAGCTGTTAGGAACCTAAATACATTTCAATATCTGGGCCCATATATGTAAGCAGTCCAATAGGTGGCTACATTTGCTCCAGTGTAGAATTTCTCATTCTCTCTACATCATTTTGAATTTTGGTTTAGTCCCTCTCTCTGTTTGCCACACTTTCCAATATTGGTTTTATCTGAAAATCTGCTCCTGGTTGAATTTATATAAAATAAAAGTACCAAACAAAGAAAGAGAAGAAACTGCCTTGGAGAATGCACAGTGACCCTTGAGTGTGGTTGGTTGGTTTCCTTTGCTTTTTAATTTGGTTGATCAAAAAGCCTGATGAAACCTTATTGAACTGTATTACAAATATTGACTTTATGTTGTTTTACAATGAATTGAAATTTATACTTAATTTCCATATCCTGCCAAACAAATCAACTAAATTAATTTTTATTGTGTTTAATATAGTGTGGTGTCATATGTATGGCCATATGTAGAGCCAACTCTTGATTTTGGAAGTGATGTTGCCTTTAAAGCATTCAGAATGATGACACTCTTTGCAGTAAGCCATATGGAAAAAGAATTCCAATTACATTTGTCCCTTGCTATGATTTTCAGGTCATTAAAAACTTCTGATGGAGCCATATTGGCCTCTTACCATTCTTCCTATTTTTCCTTTGCATTGGCGGTTGTGCCTTTAATATTGTCTCCTTGAGAAACTGCCAGCTTTCCTGAACTCCTTTATGCCTTAGATATTTTCCACATGGGTGGCTACCTACCAATTCTCTGAGTATGTTAAAGTCAGCTCTTTGTAGTCCTCCTTCTATCATTCTCACTCCTTCCTTTCCTTAGAATCATGAAGTCTATCATTCATGATCACTTTCACCCAAATCACCTTCACCTTCACAACCAGCTCCTCCCTGTTGGTCAGAATCAAGTCTAAAATGGCTGTACCCCTGGTTACTTCCTCCATTTTCTGAAACAAAGCATTGTCCTCAGTACATTTCAGGAACTTACTGGATAATTTTGTGTTTTGCCATATTCCATTTTCAACAGATGTCTGGGTAGGTAAAGTCCCCCATTATTATCAGGATTTGTGTTTTGGATATTTCTGTTATTTGTTCTAGAAATGCCTCATCTCCCTCCTCTTCCTGATTTGGTGGTCTGTAATAGACCCCTACCAGGACATCACCCCTGTTTTTTCCCCTCTTTTATCTTTACTCAGAGACTTTCAACTGGTCTGCTTCTCACCTCCTTCTGGACCTCAGAACAAGTGTACAATGCAATACTTCCTCTCTTTTTTCCCTGTCTGTCCTTCCTGACCAAGCTATAGCCTTCTATACCAATATTCCAGTCAGGAAATTTAGCCCGTCGAGTATCTGTGATGCCAGTTAAACTCAGTTATGACTTATGTACTAAAACTCCCAGTTCTTTCTGCTTATTCCCCATTATTATTACTCCTTGCATTTGTGTATAGACATCTAAGATGTTAAGCAGATGCCTCCATGGATTTCCCTCTTGTTTCTCCTATAATTCTACTGCAATTTTCCACATCTACTTCACCCCAAAGATCTAGTCCTCTATTAAGGTTACCTTTCTTCACTTGGTGGGCTTTTTTCACCTGCCCCCTCTGAACTTAGTTTTAAGCTCTTCTCATAAGGTTGGTGAGTCAGTGCATGAAGATGTTCTTCTCCTTCTTGATCAGACAGACCCCATCTCTTCCCAGCAAATCTCCTTCCTGCAATAGCAGATCATGGTAGAGGAAGTCAAACTCTCCCACAGACCCATCTTCATAATCTTATTATGTGGACATACCTACCACTGAGTGTGTATTCAGCAGAAAGAACGAGGGGACTGAGTTAAACGCAGATGTCAAGTTCACATACTTCCATTTTCAGTGACTAATCTCTTATACCAGTGGGGATGGCCACGGTACAAAAGTATTTCTGTAGATCAGCATGTGATTATTTGTATTGCATAATTACAATAGGCCCTCAGAGTGATATTTCATATTTCTAGTTTCAAATACAAGACTGATACATTTACACAAATAGGATGACCACACTCAGTAGATTATATGCTTTGTAATGATACCTTACAAGAGACCTTTTTCATGAAGCATATTCCAGTTACATTGTATATTTTTATAAAATCATATAGAGTGCAATGTCACAGCACCGCATTCCCAACAGCCCCCAGGGCTGGGGCCAGCACAGTGATCAGATCCCCCAGGACCACAGCTTGGGCTGACACGTACAACCCTCTCCTGCTGTCCTCACCAGCACCTGGAGCAAAGCATGGCAGAGCCAGGGCAGCATCCTGCCCTCTGCCCAGGGAGGGACTGGAGGCTGGGTCTGTCTGCCGGACCCACCCTTCTGACTGGCACTGACCAGGCAATGGCCGGCTGTCTCAGGCCTGCGACCCCCTCATGCTTCTGGGGGGCAGGCTGAGGGGTACAGCGTCTATGGCTGCGGTCCCCCTTGCTCAAGGTGCAGGCTCGGGGTGCACACGGAATCCCGGTGGCAGCCCAGCTGTAAGGGCAGCCATGGTGGAAGCCGGCAAGCCCATCGTTGGGCAGGTGTCTCTGCTGGAACATTTTAATTCTGCACCTCCAATCCACCACCCACTCTCCTGGCAGAAGCGCAGCAATTACCCAAATGGCTGTTAACTGTGGCTGATAATTCCCCACTGGGATCAGGGACAGAAAGCTCCGCAGCTGAGCAGATTGGGGCTGGGTCCCTGTCATAAACAGATAGTTAAGGGTTAATGTCTCTTTTTCCTATAAAGGGTTAACAAACAGGGAACCAAACACCTGACCAGGGGACCAATCAGGAGACAAGATACTTTCAAATCTCGGTGGAGGGAAGCCTTTGTTTGTGTTTTTTGGGGGTTGTTTTGTTCTCTCTGGGTCCTGGAAGGGGCTAGACGTGCAACCAGGTTTCTTGCCAATCTCCCTGCTACAGTCTCTTATATATTCAGAATAGTAAGTATCTAGTAAGGATCAGGCAGTTATAGTCTTTTTAATTGGTTTTCCTTTATTTGCAAATGTGTATCTGGCTCGTAGAGTTTTAATGTGTATTTGGCTGAAAGTATTTTAAATTGTATTTCTGCTGGAGGAGGCTTTTTCTCCAGTTTCTAGAAGCTGACAGACCCTGTAATATTCCATCTTGAATTTACAGTGATTTTCTTTATTCTTTTTTTCTTTTATTAAAAGCTTTGCTTTTAAAACCTGTCTGATTTTTCCCCTTGTTGAGTCTCAAGGGAATTGAGTCTGTACTTAACAGGGAAGGAGAAGGGAGGGGGAGAGAAAGAGGGGGAATCCACCTGATTTCTCTGTGTTGTGATTCAAGGAGTTTGAAGGATCTCCTAGTGTACCCAGGGCGGGAAAGATCTGGGAGGAAGAAAGGAGAAGGGAGAATCCCTTTGTTTAGATTCACGGAGCTTGAATCTGTATATCTCTCCAGGAGCCCAGGGAGGGAACACCTGGAGGGGAGGAGGGGGAAGGGAAATGGTTTATTCCCCTTTGTTGTGAGACTTAAGGAATTTGGGTCTTGGGGGTCCCCAGGGAAGGTTTTGAGGGAGACCAGAGTTTATCAGGCACTCTACTCTAAGTCCTGTTCGGTGGCAGCACTACAGGATCTAAGCTGGTAATTAAGCTTAGGGGAATTCATGCTAGTACCCATATTTTGGACGCTAAGGTTCAGAATTGGGAATTATACCATGACATGGTGAGCAGCGTTGGGATAAGAATCCAAAAGCCAGTAAGCTTATTATTTTTCTTTTGTCTCTGCTAGCTGCTTATAAGCAGAGAAAAGGGGGTTTTTAAAAGCAAGTCTGCAGGGTTTTTTTTTTCTTTCTCTCCTCCTTCTGAGTACACTGAAGGCAGAGAGATTAAGGTTTAACAAGGGTCTTTTGTTAAACAAAGCAGGCTTAAGTGGTCAGCAACAGACACCAGCAGAACACATTTGCATATCAAAGGGTTTTCTTTTGTTTTAATTTAAACACGAAAGATTAGGTAGAAGAAGTTTAAAAAGGCACTGTTGCTAGGCGACCCCAAGCAGGCAGCAGAGGAACAGCAATTCAGACAGTAAACCAGCAGAGGGCGCCCCAACACAAAAAAGCAGAAAACATGACTTCCAGGGCAAAACTGGTTGCAGAGAAACAAATCAAAGAGGCAGACCACAAGCGACAAATGGAAAAAAGAGAAAAAGAGGTGGAGCTGAAAGAAAGAGAAGAAAAAATCAAACTGGCAGCCCACAAAAGAGAACAAGAAGCAAAAGATGCGGCCCACCGACGAGATATGGAAAAGCAACAAAAACTAAGTGAAGAGAGGGAAAAGGAGAAAAAGCATGAACTGGAATTAGCACAGGCTAAGCAGCATGCTCCAGCCAATCCTAACAACCCTTCACCAATTATGGTTCCGCATCCCAAGAAATTTCCCACCTACAAGGCAGGTGATGACACTAAGGCCTTCTTAGAAAATTTTGAAAGAGCCTGCCTTGGGTACAGCATCCCTGAAGACCAGTACATGATAGAACTGAGGCCACAGCTCAGTGGACCCTTAGCAGAGGTGGCGGCTGAAATGCCTAAGGAGAACATGAACGATTATAAACTTTTTCAAACCAAGGCCAGATACAGAATGGGGATAACACCTGAGCATGCCCGTCGGCGGTTCAGAACCCTAAAATGGAACCCAGATGTGTCATTCCCCCGACACGCCTACCACATTGCAAAGAATTATGAAGCCTGGATATCAGGAACAAAGGTTAACAATATGGACGAGCTGCACCTCCTGATACAAATGGAGCAGTTCTTAGATGGTGTTCCTAAGGAAATAGAGAGGTACATCCTAGATGGGAAACCCAAAACGATAACCGAGGCGGGGGAGATTGGAGCCAAATGGATGGAAGTGACAGAAAAGAAAAAAGCTACTGTCAAGGGGAGCGAATACCCCAGGGGGCACACTGACAGCCCCAGGAGCAGATCAGAGGTGCCAGGGTGCCCTATAACCGAGGTGCCAGAGGTGCCCTATAACCGAGGGCAGCCCAAGACTCCACCTACAACCCAAGGAAAGCCACAGACGCCCTATTCTCCCACCTCACCAGTCTCCAGTAACCCACCTCGACCCAGTGACCAGTCAGCTGAAAGATGCTTTAAGTGTAATGAACTGGGACATATAAAGGCCAACTGCCCAAAGAAACCCAACCGAGTGCAGTTCATTACACCACCATCACACCAAAGATCCCCAGGCCCAGATGCCTCTCAAATACCCTCGGAGCAAAGGGAAATTTTTGAGAGTGGCGGAAAGAAGGTTATCGCGTGGAGAGACACGGGGGCACAAGTGTCAGCTATCCACCAATCCTTCGTGGACCCCAAATTCATCAACCCAAAGGCCCAAGTGACAATTTACCCTTTCATGTCAAAAACTGTAGACTTGCCTACAGCTAAAATGCCTGTCCAGTACAAAGGCTGGTCAGGAATGTGGACTTTTGCAGTTTATGACAATTATCGCATCCCCACGCTGCTGGGGGAAGACTTGGACAACCAGGTGAAGCGGGCCAAGAGAGTGGGAATGGTTACACGCAGCCAGAGGCAAGCTTCCAAACCCACTCCTGTTCCTGAGCCGTCCACAGAGGCCCCGTCTGTGTTACCAGAGACCTAGACAGAGGTAGTGGACCAGGATCCCATGCCAACAACTGAAACAGCCACAGCGCCTCCAGTCCCAGACCAGGAACTGGAAAAGCAGCCAGCACCAGAACCGTTGCCAGCACTGATGCCAGCACTTGCAAACCCATCTTCAACCCCAACGCCGGCGGGCGCGAGCAAGCCTGAACTGGCAAAAGCAGCAGACAACCACACCCAAGAGGCTCAGCCAGAGCCTGAAATACCACCTGGTGCACCAGCGGAGAGCGGTTCACCAGCAACGAAAACAACCCCATCACCTACATAGCTTCCAGAGGGACCAAGCCCAAGTCCACAGTCTAAGGAAGAACTGGTGTCTCCAGCTTCAAGGGAACAGTTCCAGACTGAGCAGGAAGCAGATGACAGCCTTCAAAAAGCTTGGGCAGCGGCACGGAGCACCCCACTGCCTCTCAGCTCTTCTAATCGATCCCGGTTTGTTGTAGAACAAGGACTTTTATACAAGGAGACTCTTTCTGGTGGACACCAGGAAGACTGGCAGCCGCAAAAACAGTTGGTGGTTCCAACTAAGTACCGGGAAAAGCTCTTAAGCTTAGCCCATGATCATCCCAGTGGCCATGTTGGGGTAAACAGAACCAAAGACCGGTTGGGGAAGTCCTTCCACTGGGAGGGGATGGGCAAGGACGTTGCCAAGTATGTCCAGTTTTGTGAGGTGTGCCAAAGAGTGGGGAAGCCCCAAGACCAGGTCAAGGCCCCTCTCCGGCCACTCCCCATAATTGAAGTCCCATTTCAGCAAGTAGCTGTGAATATTCTGGGTCCTTTCCCAAAAAAGACTCCCAGAGGAAAGCAGTACATACTGACTTTCGTGGACTTTGCAACCCGATGGCCGGAAGCAGTAGCTCTAGGCAACACCAGGGCTAAAGCTGTGTGCCGGGCCCTAACAGACATATTTACCAGGGTAGGTTGGCCCTCAGACATCCTTACAGATTCAGGATCTAATTTCCTGGCAGAAACCATAAGAGAACTGTAGAAAACTCATGGGGTGAATCACTTGGTTGCCACCCCTTACCACCATCAAACCAATAGCCTGGTCGAAAGGTTTAATGGAACTTTGAGGGCCATGATACGTAAATTCGTCAATAGGTTCCCCACTGTCTGCGATTTGGGGGGGCGTGTCATAAACAGATAGTTAAGGGTTAATGTCTCTTTTACCTATAAAGGGTTAACAAACAGGGAACCAAACACCTGACCAGGGGACCAATCAGGAGACAAGATACTTTCAAATCTCAGTGGAGGGAAGCCTTTGTTTGTGTTTTTTGGGGGTTGTTTTGTTCTCTCTGGGTCCTGGAAGGGGCTAGACGTGCAACCAGGTTTCTTGCCAATCTCCCTGCTACAGTCTCTTATATATTCAGAATAGTAAGTATCTAGTAAGGATCAGGCAGTTATAGTCTTTTTAATTGGTTTTCCTTTATTTGCAAATGTGTATCTGGCTCGTAGAGTTTTAATGTGTATTTGGCTGAAAGTATTTTAAATTGTATTTCTGCTGGAGGAGGCTTTTTCTCCAGTTTCTAGAAGCTGACAGACCCTGTAATATTCCATCTTGAATTTACAGTGATTTTCTTTATTCTTTTTTTCTTTTATTAAAAGTTTTGCTTTTAAAACCTGTCTGATTTTTCCCCTTGTTGAGTCTCAAGGGAATTGAGTCTGTACTTAACAGGGAAGGAGAAGGGAGGGGGAGAGAAAGAGGGGGAATCCACCTGATTTCTCTGTGTTGTGATTCAAGGAGTTTGAATCACCGTGATCTCCTAGTGTACCCAGGGCGGGAAAGATCTGGGAGGAAGAAAGGAGAAGGGGGAATCCCTTTGTTTAGGTTCACGGAGCTTGAATCTGTATATCTCTCCAGGAGCCCAGGGAGGGAACACCTGGAGGGGAGGAGGGGGAAGGGAAATGGTTTATTCCCCTTTGTTGTGAGACTCAAGGAATTTGGGTCTTGGGGGTCCCCAGGGAAGGTTTTGGGGGAGACCAGAGTTTATCGGGCACTCTACTCTAAGTCCTGATTGGTGGCAGCACTACAGGATCTAAGCTGGTAATTAAGCTTAGGGGAATTCATGCTAGTACCCATATTTTGGACGCTAAGGTTCAGAATTGGGAATTATACTATGACAGCCCCAGGAGCAGATCAGAGGTGCCAGGGTCTCTCACCCCATCCACAACAGGCATGCAGCACTGGCAGTGCTCATTTGCCCAGCAGGGAGAGAGGAGCTGGCCCAGGGGGCAGGGGAAACAGGACCTGCTGGGCTCAAAGGGACTGACCTCTTCCAGAGCACATTCCCCAGCAAGCTGCATGTGCAACTATTAGCAGGGGTACGAGGGGACAGAAGTATGGACAGTGCAGATGGGGCTGGGAGGCAGGACATCGGGGTTCTGCGCTGAGCTCTGGGAGGGGAGTAGGGTCCAGGGGTTAGATCAGTGGCTGGGAGGCAGGATTCCTGGGTTCCATGCCCAGCTCTACCCCCAAATCCATGTGAGTCACTCCCGCTCTGGGTGCCTGTTACTGAGGTTTCATGTCACACGGGTGCTGCTGGGCATTTTCCAACCCCCCTGCGGGGCTGGAGTCATATTTTGAGAAGCCTGGGGAGCTCTGAGCCTTGCAGGTGCTGGGAAAGCCATGGCAGGTTGCGATGGGTATGGGCATAGGAGAGGTGCAATGCAGAGTCTGGGCTGCAGGGGGCGCACAGGCTGAAAGTGCCTGACCTGGCTGGTCCCCCTAGTGCTGCTGAGAGGAACTGCATCTTCTCCCTCTGCCTCTCTCCCAGCCAGGGCAGCCCCCAGCTCGGCTGGGAAGGGAAGCAGCCGCCTGCCCTCCCCACCCCTCCCGTGAACCAGCCAGGGGCATGGGGCTTGAAGGAGTGCTAGCCTAATGTGGCCTAGGCCAGGCCCAGATGATCACAAACAGGGTGCACCTAGCCAGGCCATCCCCGCACCAAACCTTCCCTGTGTAGATGGTTTGGGCAGCCAGGTGTGTGCCAGGCTCCCCCCTGGAGGCAGGCCTGTGCTGCCAGCTGTGAGTTAGAGAGCGTCTGTGCCATGGCAGGCAGCTATCCCAGAGGGGCCCCCCCGGCTGAGACTGGTATCATTATTCCCATTTTACAGATGGGGAAACTGAGGCACAAATAGGCGAGGTGACTTGCTAATATGTCCTTTCGACATTGCCTGTCTTCTCTCCATCCAGGCAGTTCTGGAAGAATGCTCAAGGGCAATAAAGGTATATTTCACTAACTGGGAGAAGTGCCCATTCCCTAGAATGGGTGCATTGCGATTCTGCGATCAAATAGTTCCCTTATATTGCCATGTGACCAGCAACTGGCTGACTTGCGAAGAGCTGGAGGTGAGAATTCCTGGTCTGTCCAAACCTTTAGCAGGAATTGTAATGTTAAATTCTATGCGTCTGGCACTGTTTGTGATGATGGCATTTAATGGCAGGTCTTTTTGAATGGAACAGTGTGTCATGGAAAACATCTAAACCCCAAACATTTATAATGTCACCACATCATGGAAATTCTGTTTGTACATAGTGTACATGAGTGGCCCTCCCTCCCGTCTGCTCTCCTGAGCCTTAGCCACAAGTCAGCCCTGACCCGGTTCCTGCCGCCCCCATCCCACCCTCAGCAGAGGGGAGCTGCAAACCCACCCTGCCCTGGATTCTCGCAGGGGAAACCCAGTGCCTCCTGTCCCGTAGGAGAAGCAAAGTGATGTAAAATGACCCCCTTGTGGGATGAGGAGGGAACCGGTTGTTAAGATTTTGGCTGCTCATCAGTGTGTAGACAGGCCCTGAGTGAGAGAACCGGAGTCTGTAAACAGGTTTCGCTGCAGCTCGGCCGGACTCTGGGCTGACCAGAACGCCCTCCTCCTCCCAGAGACTTCCCCATATTAGCAATAAGTTACTCCTGAAGTGCCGCCGCTCTTTTTTTTTTCTTTTTCTTTTTTTACGGATTGGGGCAGCAGAAAAGCTGGAGCCGGCCCTGGCCAGTTTGTAATCATAAGACCATCCTTCATTCATTTTAGCCTCCTTATTACAGACGAGAGTACTGGAGCAGACTCAACCAGTTCATTTCATTGAAGGGCAGCAGTGCAGCTCCAGTGTGTCCTGCCTTTTCTGCTGTACAGCGAGACATGTGGGGTGGATGGCGTGAAGGAACATGAGCTGCTGGGCCTCATCCTGCACCTACCAGGAGAGGGATTAGGGGAGAGAGAGCCAGGGACCTCCCTGCCCCATCCACATCAGCTGCAGGGCTCAGGCCTCCCTGGAGGATAGTGGGGACCCGCCCGTTGTCCAAATCACCCATGACTCCTACACAAGCAGAGTCAGGATCTGGGACGGTGCCTGTGGGGGGAGGAGACAAACACCCCCATCTTGGGGGGTCCCAGAGCATGCAGGAGAAAGGTCCCCATTAGGGGTGGTGGTTCATCAGGGCAAGACCCTCTGCAGGGGGTCGGGTGCTGGGAAGGGGAAGACAGTCTCGGTCCCAGCCCAGTTAGGGAAGGTTTGTACCTTTTCTCTGCCCTGATGCTACTTTTGGATGATGTTGAGAGTAGGCTCCTCTGTAGCCACGTCCACCCATTCCTCCTCCTCCTCCTCGTCCTCTGAGTCCTCGTTGGTCCCTGAACCAGGGAGAGAAGGGGACAGGGTGACTCCTGCTGCCACTCAGGGGAAGGACAGGGGCATGGTGGGGAGAGCAGGGTTAATGTCCCCCCTCGCCCCCAGGGACACAGGGCAGATTGGGCCCCACACTTCCCCGTCTCAGGGATGTGTCTTCAGCCCCCAACAGCTTCAGGAGCTCCTAGGAGAGAGCCCCGTGCCCTCACTGTCCTGGATTCCCTGGGAGGTGCCTGCCCCCCTGGACCATCAGAGCTCCAAGTGGCAGCAGCTCCCGCTGCCCTGACTCCCAGGTCCCCTTGCTGCTGGGGCAGCTGTGTGCCTGCTACTGGTGTCAGTGGGGTTCACGTGGCTCGGGCCCCCCCAAAGCAGTGGTAGAGTGTCTGGGCCCAGGGTTTTACAGAGTTACAGCGCGTCTGTGTCATGGCAGCCAGCGATCCCAGAGGGGGCACAAATAGGCGAGGTGACTTGCCCAAGGTCACCCAGCTGGGAATAGAATCCTCGTCTCCCGGCCCAGTCCAGGGCCCTATCCACTAGGCCACACTGCCTTGGTGGATAGGAAAGCCGCTCATGGATCCACAGGGTCGGTGCCAGGACCCCAGCTGGGGAAGTCTCTGGGAGGAAGCCCTTTGCTGTGCCAGACCCCAACAGGTCTCTCTCTTCCTGCAGGACAGGCCACACAGCCCCCCCACCTCCTGAGGCTGAACCGCTGGGCTTCACCCCGGGAGCCCTGCCCAGCGAGTCCAGCTGAGACAGACCCTGGTACAGACCCGTCCACTTCGCAGGGCCCGACGTCCCTCGGCCCGGGTGAAAGGGCCACTCCCCCACCGTTGTCAGAACAGTCGGGTTTCTTAGGCACCTGGACCCCCGCCCCGGCAGCCCAGCCCACTGAAGATTAAAGCAAGAGGCTGCCCTGACTTCCAGGTCCCCTTGCTGCTGGGGCAGCTGTGTGTCTGCTACTGGTGTCAGTGGGGTTCTCAACATGGCCCCGTCCCATGTCCTGGCAAGGAGAGGGGTGGGAACAGGTGTGTGTCAGCAGGTGCCTAGCGAAACTGACTGTCATGATCAACAAGGGGTGGTGCTATCTGAGTTGCTCTGTCTCCAACACAGCTAGAGCATCCCCAAGGCCTGAGACTCTACAAAAGCGCTGGTCTCCTCTGCTCCAGCTCACAGCGAGCAGCCTCTCCAGGCACTGTTGGGGCCCCTGTAAGTTCAAAAGCCAAGTCAAAGACACCCTCGTGTCTTTCTACTCCCTTCCCAGCGGGCACAAGGCAAGAGCCTCCTTCCCTGCAGCTGCCGCTGCCTGGATCAGTCCCCTGCATCTCACCGCTACCCTCCTGCTTGTTGCTCTTAACTTTCCTGCTGCTATTTTATCTTTGTAGCCATTTAGCCCTATACAGGAAAGATCCCAGCCTACTAGTTAGACCCTTCAGCAGCTCCCTTATCCAGGCTTATAATCCTATCTAGGACCCCGAGTCATGGCCCAGGGACCCACTGTGCTTGGCACTGTACATTATTTACTAGGGGTGTCATGGTACCCCTTGTCATGGAGTCACTGGGCAATGCTCTGGAACAGCTCCCCACAAAGCCAGTCAGGGCTTTGGGGAGCCTCCTCTCCCTTGGAGCAGACTTGTTCAGGGCAAGAAGCTCACACGTCTTCACCTCCTGGTTCTCTCCTTGGAGCATTCAGCTTCCTCTGCCCCTCCGTGCACTTCCCACAGCGAGCCCACCCAGGCGGGGTCCTGGGGAAGCCACAGGGTCCTGCACCCCAACTTTGCAGTCAGACGTGACTCTCAGCTAGCCAGTAACACAGAGGTTTATTCGATGACAGGAACAGGGTCTAAAACAGAGCTTGTAGATACAGCGAACCAAACCCCTCGGCCGGGTCCATTCTGGGGGGCAGTGAGCCAGACCCCCCACGTCTGCCCTCAGCCAGCTCCCGACTCACAACCCCCCCCAGCCCCTCCTCCTCTGCTCAGTTCCTTTCCCGAGCCAGGAGGTCACCTGATCTCTTTGTCTCCAACACCTTCAGTTGGCACCTTTGCAGAGGAGGGGCCCAGGCCATCAGTTGCTAGGAGACAGAGGGTCAGGCATTTAGGTGCACTGGCCCTTTGCTCTGCCAGATACTTAAGAACTGCCTAGGGGACACTGAGGCACCAACACAGTATTCAGAGAAAACATTAAGAACATTCCTAGTTCATCACACCCCTCAAGTACATATACCACCCACCCACCCCTGCTCTGAAGGCAGAGCGTAGAGCAGCGACTGCACAGAAATAAGAACAGCGATGTGAAAAAATGATATTCATCAATATCACTATTCACAGCAGACTTAGCGCCCCAATGTCATCCTTACTTCTGCACTGCTGCTGCCACCCTGGGGCTGACAGCTGGAGCCCCACCGCCTCCCCAGACAGGGATTGAGACAGGGTGTCATAAACAGATAGTTGAGGGTTAATGTCTCTTTTACCTGTAAAGGGTTAACAAACAGTGACCTGCAACACCTGACCAGAGGACCAATCAGGAAACAAGAGACTTTCAAATCTCGGAGGAGGGAAGCCTTTGTTTCTGTTTTTTGAGTTTTGCTTTGTTCTCTCTGGGCTCTGAGTGACCACACGTACCTACAGGCTCTCTAATCTTCTATTCCAATGTTGTAAGTATAAAGGTAGAAAGGCGGTATAGTCTTTTTATTTGTTTTCCTTTATGTGCAAATGTGTATTTGACTGGAAGTATTTTAAATTGTATTTCTATTGGAGGAGGATATTTCTCCAATTTCTTAAGCTGACAGGTTCATTAGGCCAGGTCTACACTACAGCCTTATACTGGGATAACTACATCCTTCAGGAGTGTGAAAAAGCCACACATCCTGCCCCCCGAGTGATGCAGTTAGACCGCCCATCAAAACCCTCAAGGAGATCAACATGGCCTTCCTGCCCTACGAGAGCCAGGTGAGGGGTGGCTGGACTTTGGAGGAGCAGGGCCGCAGGGTGGACGGTGACGTACGACACCCCACCCTTAGTGTTCACCGTGGCTGCGGGGGTGGGGGGGGGGAACCTTTCCCTTCTAGAGCCCTAGATTTGATGCCAGCACAGGGCAGCAGGGACTAGCCGGCTGTTCACACCGTGTGAGACGTGGAATCGCTGGCTTAGATGTATAGGGGAAGAGGGCCCTACCTCCCTGGCTTTTTCAGCTCTTACTGATGGTTTATACCAGGTCTGCAAGACAGCCCGATACTCCACATGGCTGCCCTTTGCCCAACCACTCCATCCCCTCCTTGTGTCGTCAGTGGATTTCCCCCCTCACGCCCCTGAGGGGAGGGCAGTGTTGTCAGTCCCAAATGCATTGATGGGGAAACTGAGGCACAGAGCAACATGAGCCTGGTCTACACACAAAAGCTTTGTTGGTATGGGTTTGTTACGGGGACATGAGAGAAAAAATCCCCCTTGTAACTGATGCAGCTGTGGTGGCAGAGCCCCTGGGTAGATGCCGGTATGCTGGCAAAGCATTCCTTTTGCCACTGTAGCTTATTTCATCTGGGGCACCAGTGCCAGCTGTGCCAGGAGAAGCTCTGGCTGGTATAAGCTGAGTGTCTGTCAGAAGGCTTTGCTGGCTCACCTGTCCCATTGCACCAGCAAACCCTTCATGGGCTGTGTAGACGAGCGGATTCACCCCTGCGGCGCCTCCTGCTGCTTGTCCTCCGGAATTCAGTCCGCTACAGGCCGATATCATTTTATTAGTGTCCAAGTACGTTTGCCCCAATGGCTCGTTCTGTTTGGCCAGTGAAATAAGCGACAGCAGCAGGCATGCGTTGATGCCGGGTTTGCCCGTGGCTACACTGGAGTTTTCACCAGACTAGAAGCGTGGCCAAGCCCCCTCCCCCAACATTGACTTCTCCAGAGCAGAGACATACCCCGAGGGCACCTAGGAGTCTGCAGCTCAGTAAGGACCTGAAGCAGGGGAGTCTTCATCCCAGGCTGATGCATGAATCTCTGGGCCGCTGTCCCTCTACCACAACAGGAGTGGCTCTGGCAAAGGGATCTCTCTCACTAGGGGCTCGCTATGGCTCCGCCAGGCTGGTCTGGTCCAACAGCGCATCGTGGGGGCGTGGTATGGGGCACAGCTGGCCTGGCTGCCAGCAGTTGGCACCAGGGTCTGATCTCTGCTCCCCTCGCCTCCCAGGTGTACTCCCTGGACGGGCCATAGACCTTCCACAAATAGCTCACCCCCTACAGCTCCTTGGAAAAGAACAAGCAGCTGGAGACGATGGCAGAGCAGATTGCTACACTGTGTGAAATCCTGGAGGAGTATCCAGCCATCCGCTACCGGAAGTGGTGTGCCCAGGGGGAGGGGTACCCGACCATCCACTACAGGAAGTGAGTGTGCCTGGGGGAAGGGGTGTGACGAAGTGGGAATTTTCTTAATGTTTTCTTTGAATACTGTGTGGGTGCCTGTGACGCAGCAGGAAGAGGGGAGTATTGATCTGGGAAGGTTGCAGGGGACTTGTGCTGGGACTATCTGCGTTGGGGATGGGAGACTTTCCTTGAGGCCAGATACCTGAACATAAATATATCAGAGGGATTAATATTAGGGAGAGAGAGGAATTATTTAAGCTTAGTACCAATGTGGACACAAGAGCAAATGGGTATAAACTGGACACTAGGTAAACTGGTAATTAAGCTTAGAAGTGTTCATGCAGGTCCCCACATTTGTACCCTAAAGTTTAGAGCGGGGGTGAAACCTGTGACACCATGGGACAGAGCCACGGGGCGGCAGGGGGAGCACATGAGAAGTAGAAGGAAGGAGGAGTGATTTCGAACCTGCTCGGAGATCCTGGCGGGGGGAGGGGTGGGGTCTAGACCCCCTTGGAGATCCTGAGGAGTTGGCAGAACAATAGCATTCCCTGTGTAGGGACTACGGGCCCCAGCTCTTCTCTAGCACTGGCCGTGGGCAGATCTCAAAGTGCTCTGCAAAGGCCAGTGTCCTTATCCTCTCTGTACAGATGGGGAAACCGAGGCACCGCCTGGGGAAGTGTGTGCCCAGTACAATCTCTCTGTTTATAAACAGGGCAGTTCGGTCACAGAACTAAGCTTCGCACACAGAGCCTCTTCCACACCTGGACACTCCTGTCTGTGTGTGCTCCTACACCCATCCCCATGGTATTGGAACCTCACTAATGAATTCAGCCTCCCAGGGGAGGCAGGGTGGCCTGTGTTGCAGATGGGAAACTGAGGCATGCAGGGAGTCTGTCAGAGCAGGAATAGAACCCAGATCTCCTAAGCCTTAGTCACAGCTCCTGCCATCCCCATCCCATTCCCAGTAGAGGGGAGCTGCAAATCCACCCTGCCCTGGATTCTCGCACGGGATACCCAGTGGTTCCTGTCCCCCTAGGAGAAGCAAAGTGATGTAAAATCCAAGGCCTGCCCAGATCTCTCCCTCCTGTTGCTTCTGCTCTTGCTTCCAGCCTTTGCCAAGTTGCTGGGAGACTGTGCACCTGTGACCAACTGGGAATGTTTGTAATATCTTTTATGAAGCCGATGCGTGCTTCAGTTTCTCCTATATGTTGCATGGCTTCTCAGGCAGGGGGCTGGGGTGGAAGGACTCTCAAGGAAGGGAATCAAACCCAGATCAGCTTGGGGGCCAGAAAGACCGTGCCGACTCCAACGACTCCTGGCTGGACACTCCCAGCAGGGAATCGGAGCAGGGCCCCCAGCTCGAGGAAACACAGAGTTGGGAAGGTTTGAGCTGGGGGATAAAGTGAGGGAACCTGGGAGCTCTCGCCTGAGAACTGACCAAGGTCAGACCGAGGCCTGGTCTACACGAGGCAATTGGGTCAGTGTAACTGCGTCGCCCGGGGGTATGAGAAAGGTGGCGTCACAAGCGATGAAGCTGCAGTGGTTTACATGTAGACACAGTGGTGAGCTGGCGCCGGTTTGTGGGAACCGGTTCTAAAAGGGCTTCTAAATTTAATAACTGGTAAGTTTAAGTGACCCAGGAGCGTAGCTAGGGGAGAGCAGGGGGAGCGACCGCTCCCCGTCATCCCATTATCCAAAAGTGGCACCTTAGGGGCCGACCCCGAGAGTGCTCCAGCTCCCCACCCCAGCCCCAGCTCACCTCTGCTCTGCCCCACTTCTCCCCCCCCACCGGCTTCTCGTGAATCAGCTGTTCGCGCGGGAAGCCTGGGAGGGCTGAGAAGCAAGCAACGACTTGGTGCTCAGGCCCAAAGAGGCAGAGATGGAGCGTAGATGCGCTGGGGCAAGGGGGGTCGCCCGTGCAGCAGCAGGTAAACCCGGGGGGGGGCGTGCAGGGGAACCACTCCCTGCCCCAGCTCACCTCTGCACCGCCTTCGCCTCCCCGCGAGCTCGGCCTGACCTGGTGGTCCCGCCGAGCGGTGTGGCTGTAGCGCCGCCAGCCACCTCCAGGCAGTGCGGTAAGGGGGCAGGGAGCGGAGGGAGGTTGGATAGAGGGCAGGGGAGTTTAGGGGGGTGGTCGGGGGTGGATATGGATCGGGGCAGTCAGAGGGCAGGGAACAGGGGGGTTGAATGAGGGCAAGGGTCCCGGGGGGGGCAGTCAGGGGACAGTGGAGTGGGGTGGATGGGGCAGGGGTCCCGGTGGAGGGTGTCCAGGAATGCAGGGTCTTGGATGGGGCAAGAGTCCCAGTGGGTGGGGGCAGACCACGACCCCCTTGTGAGATGAGGAGGGAACCGGTTGTTAAGATTTTGGCAGCTCATCAGTGCATAGACAGGCCCTGAGTGAGAGATCTGGAGCCTGAAAACAGGTTTCACTGCACCTCGGCCGGGCTCTGGGCTGACCAGAATGGCCTCTTGCTTTAATCTTCAGTGGGCTGGGCTGCCGGGGCGGGGGTCCAGGTGCCTAAGAAACCCGACTGTTCTGACAACGGTGGGCGAGTGGCCCTTTCACCCGGGCCGAGGGACGTCGGGCCCTGCGGAGTGGACGGGTCTGTACCAGGGTCTGTCTCAGCTGGACTCGCTGGGCAGGGCTCCCGGGGTGAAGCCCAGCGGTTCAGCCTCAGGAGGTGGGGGGGCTGTGTGGCCTGTCCTGCAGGAAGAGAGAGACCTGTTGGGGTCTGGCACAGCAAAGGGCTTCCTCCCAGAGACTTCCCCAGCTGGGGTCCTGGCACCGACCCTGTGGATCCATGAGCGGCTTTCCTATCCACCAAGGCAGTGTGGCCTAGTGGATAGAGCCCTGGACTGGGCCAGGAGACGAGGATTCTATTCCCAGCTGGGTGACCTTGGGCAAGTCACCTCGCCTATTTGTGCCCCCTCTGGGATCGCTGGCTGCCATGACACAGACGCGCTGTAACTCTGTAAAACCCTGGGCCCAGACACTCTACCACTGCTTTGGGGGGGCCCGAGCCACGTGAACCCCACTGACACCAGTAGCAGGCACACAGCTGCCCCAGCAGCAAGGGGACCTGGGAGTCAGGGCAGCGGGAGCTGCTGCCACTTGGAGCTCTGATGGTCCAGGGGGGCAGGCACCTCCCAGGGAATCCAGGACAGTGAGGGCACGGGGCTCTCTCCTAGGAGCTCCTGAAGCTGTTGGGGGCTGAAGACACATCCCTGAGACGGGGAAGTGTGGGGCCCAATCTGCCCTGTGTCCCTGGGGGCGAGGGGGGACATTAACCCTGCTCTCCCCACCATGCCCCTGTCCTTCCCCTGAGTGGCAGCAGGAGTCACCCTGTCCCCTTCTCTCCCTGGTTCAGGGACCAACGAGGACTCAGAGGACGAGGAGGAGGAGGAGGAATGGGTGGACGTGGCTACAGAGGAGCCTACTCTCAACATCATCCAAAAGTAGCATCAGGGCAGAGAAAAGGTACAAACCTTCCCTAACTGGGCTGGGACCGAGACTGTCTTCCCCTTCCCAGCACCCGACCCCCTGCAGAGGGTCTTGCCCTGATGAACCACCACCCCTAATGGGGACCTTTCTCCTGCATGCTCTGGGACCCCCCAAGATGGGGGTGTTTGTCTCCTCCCCCCACAGGCACCGTCCCAGATCCTGACTCTGCTTGTGTAGGAGTCATGGGTGATTTGGACAACGGGCGGGTCCCCACTATCCTCCAGGGAGGCCTGAGCCCTGCAGCTGATGTGGATGGGGCAGGGAGGTCCCTGGCTCTCTCTCCCCTAATCCCTCTCCTGGTAGGTGCAGGATGAGGCCCAGCAGCTCATGTTCCTTCACGCCATCCACCCCACATGTCTCGCTGTACAGCAGAAAAGGCAGGACACACTGGAGCTGCACTGCTGCCCTTCAATGAAATGAACTGGTTGAGTCTGCTCCAGTTCTCTCGTCTGTAATAAGGAGGCTAACATGAATGAAGGATGGTCTTATGATTACAAACTGGCCAGGGCCGGCTCCAGCTTTTCTGCTGCCCCAATCCGCAAAAAAAGAAAAAGAAAAAAAAAAGAGCGGCGGCACTTCAAGAGTAACTTATTGCTAATATGGGGAAGTCTCTGGGAGGAGGAGGGCGTTCTGGTCAGCCCAGAGTCCGGCCGAGCTGCAGCGAAACCTGTTTTCAGACTCCGGTTCTCTCACTCAGGGCCTGTCTACACACTGATGAGCGGCCAAAATCTTAACAACCGGTTCCCTCCTCATCCCACAAGGGGGTCATTTTACATCACTTTGCTTCTCCTACGGGACAGGAGGCACTGGGTTTCCCCTGCGAGAATCCAGGGCAGGGTGGGTTTGCAGCTCCCCTCTGCTGAGGGTGGGATGGGGGCGGCAGGTACCGGGTCAGGGCTGACTTGTGGCTAAGGCTCAGGAGAGCAGACCGGGAGGGAGGGCCACTCATGCACACTATGTACAAACAGAATTTCCATGATGTGGTGACATTATAAATGTTTGGGGTTTAGATGTTTTCCATGACACACTGTTCCATTCAAAAAGACCTGCCATTAAATGCCATCATCACAAACAGTGCCAGATGCATAGAATTTAACATTACAATTCCTGCTAAAGGTTTGGACAGACCAGGAATTCTCACCTCCAGCTCTTCGCAAGTCAGCCAGTTGCTGGTCACATGGCAATATAAGGGAACTATTTGATCGCAGAATCGCAATGCACCCATTCTAGGGAATGGGCACTTCTCCCAGTTAGTGAAATATACCTTTATTGCCCTTGAGCATTCTTCCAGAACTGCCTGGATGGAGAGAAGACAGGCAATGTCGAAAGGACATATTAGCAAGTCACCTCGCCTATTTGTGCCTCAGTTTCCCCATCTGTAAAATGGGGATAATGATACCAGTCTCAGCCGGGGGGGCCCCTCTAGGATAGCTGCCTGCCATGGCACAGACGCTCTCTAACTCACAGCTGGCAGCACAGGCCTGCCTCCAGGGGGGAGCCTGGCACACACCTTTCAGGTGAAAGAGACATTAACCCTTAGCTATCTGTTTATGACACGCCCCCCAAATTGCAGACAGTGGGGAAGCTCACTGGCGGCGATTTCCTTCTAGAACTTGAAAATAAACAGATTAATACAACACATAGGCCTTTACATATACTCCTAAGTATATAACTAACAGACTTCTACATTTTAAGAACACTTTTTAACTACTGAATTCTGGGAAACTCTCACGGGAGAGTGCATCAGCTACTTTGTTAGAAGCTCCTGTGATGTGTTGAATTTCAAAATCAAAATCTTGGAGAGCTAAACTCCAACGAAGAAGTTTCTTGTTGTTCCCCTTGGCAGTATGAAGCCACTTTAGTGCAGCATGGTCAGTTTGTAGTTGGAACCGCCGTCCCCAAACATATGGGCGTAGCTTTTCCAGGGCGTACACAATGGCATAGCATTCCTTTTCACTGACTGACCAGTGACTTTCCCTCTCAGACAGTTTCTTACTGAGAAACACGACAGGATGGAAGTTGTGATCTGTTGCTTCCTGCATGAGCACCGCTCCTATACCACGCTCAGATGCATCTGTGGTTACTAGGAATGGCTTGTCAAAGTCCGGGGCCCTGAGCACAGGGTCAGACATGAGCGTTGCCTTAAGTTGGGTAAAGGCCTTTTGACACTCATTAGTCCACTTAACTGCATTTGGCTGGGTCTTTTTGGTCAGGTCGGTCAGTGGGGCAGCGATTTGGCTGTAGTGTGGTACAAATCGCCTGTAGTATCCGGCCAAGCCTAAGAAGGATTGGACCTGCTTCTTGGACCGTGGGACAGGCCACTTTTGGATAGCATCCACCTTGGCCTGTAGGGGGTTTATGGTTCCTCGACCCACCTGGTGCCCCAGGTAAGTCACTCTGTTTTGGCCTATTTGACACTTTTTGGCCTTAACAGTTAGTCCTGCCTGCCTGATGCGCTCAAAGACCTTTTCCAGGTGTAGTAGGTGTTCGGGCCAGGAGTCTGAAAAAATGGCCACATCATCGAGGTAGGCAACTGCAAATTCTGCCAGTCCAGCTAGTAGACCATCTACCAGCCTCTGGAAGGTGGCGGGTGCATTTCGAAGGCCGAAAGGAAGGACATTGAATTCATACACCCCCGCATGGGTGACGAATGCTGACCTCTCCTTGGCAGGTTCATCTAGCGGTACTTGCCAGTACCCCTTGGTTAAGTCTATTGTAGAGATGAACTGGGCACGTCCCAACTTTTCCAATAGCTCATCGGTACGTGGCATTGGATAGTTGTCCGGACGAGTTACAGCATTTAGCTTACGGTAGTCCACGCAAAAGCGTATTTCCCCATCTGGTTTGGGTACCAGAACCACTGGAGATGCCCATGCACTGGAAGATGGGCGGATTATACCCATCTGTAGCATGTTCTGGATCTCCCGTTCTATAGCAGCTTGGGCATGAGGAGACACTCGGTAGGGTGGGGTTCTGATTGGGTGAGCATTACCTGTATCAATGGAGTGGTATGCCCGTTCAGTCCGTCCTGGGGTGGCTGAGAACAATGGGGCGAAGCTAGTGCACAGCTCCTTGATTTGTTGCCGCTGCAGACGTTCCAGGGTGGTTGAGAGGTTCACCTCTTCCACGCCACCGTCTTTTTTCCCGTCGTAGTAGACACCGTCAGGCCACTCAGCATCATCTCCCTGGACTGTAAACTGACAAACCTGTAAGTCTCTGGAATAGAAAGGCTTGAGAGAATTAACATGGTACACTTTAGGCTTTAGTGAGGAATTGGGAAATGCTATGAGGTAGTTTACAGCTCCCAGGCGCTCTTGGACCGTGAATGGCCCTTCCCATGATGCTTCCATCTTATGGGCCTGTTGCGCCTTCAAGACCATAACCTGGTCTCCTACCTTGAAGGAACGTTCTCTGGCATGTCTGTCATACCAGGCCTTTTGCTCTTCTTGAGCATCCTTTAGGTTCTCTCTAGCAAGGGCTAAAGAGTGTCGGAGGGTGCTTTGTAGGTTGCTTACAAAGTCCAGAATGTTAGTTCCTGGAGAAGGCGTAAACCCCTCCCATTGCTGCTTCACCAACTGTAATGGCCCCTTAACCTCGTGACCATACACAAGTTCAAATGGTGAAAACCCTAAACTGGGATGTGGTACAGCCCTGTAGGCAAACAGCAACTGCTGCAACACTAGGTCCCAATTATTGGAGAATTCGTTGATGAATTTTCGTATCATGGCCCCCAAAGTTCCATTGAACCTTTCCACCAGGCCATTGGTTTGATGGTGGTACGGGGTGGCAACCAAGTGATTCACCCCATGAGTTTCCCACAGTTTTTCCATGGTCCCTGCCAGGAAATTAGACCCTGAATCTGTAAGGATGTCGCAGGGCCAACCTACCCTGGCAAAGATGTCTGTTAGGGCCAGGCACACAGTGTTAGCCCTGGTGTTGCCTAGAGCGACTGCTTCTGGCCATCGGGTAGCAAAGTCCACTAAAGTCAGTACGTACTGCTTTCCTCTGGGCGTCTTTTTTGGGAAAGGGCCCAGAATATCCACAGCTACTCGCTGAAATGGGACCTCAATTATGGGGAGTGGCTGGAGAGGGGCCTTGACCTGGTCTTGAGGCTTACCCACTCTTTGGCATACCTCACAAGACCGGACATACTTGGCAACGTCCTTGCCCATCCCCTCCCAGTGGAAGGACTTCCCCAACCGGTTCTTGGTTCTGTTCACCCCAGCATGGCCACTGGGATGATCATGGGCTAAGCTTAAGAGCTTCCCCCGGTACTTAGTTGGAACCACCAACTGTTTTTGCGGCTGCCATTCTTCCCGGTGTCCACCAGAAAGAATTTCCTTGTATAAAAGTCCTTGGTCTATAACAAACCGGGATCGATTAGAAGAGCTGAGAGGCGGTGGGGCGCTCCGTGCCGCCGCCCAAGCTTTCTGAAGGCTGTCATCCGCTTCCTGCTCAGCCTGGAACTGTTCCCTTGAGGCTGGGGTCACCAGTTCTTCCTCAGACTGTGGACTTGGGCTTGGTCCCTCTGGAAGCGATGTAGGTGATGGGGTTGTTTCCGTTGCTGGTGTACCGCTCTCCGCTGGTGCACCTGAGGGTATTTCAGGCTCTGGCTGAGCCTTTTGGGTATGGCTGTCTTGTGCTTCTGCCAGTTTTGGCTCGCTGGCGCCCTCTGGCGTTGAGTTTGAAGATGTAGTTGCACTTGCTGGTGCTGGTTGCTGTTCCAGTTCCGGGCCTGGGACTGGAGATGCTGTGGCTGTTTCAGTGGTATGCATGGAATCCGGGTCCACTACCTCTGTCTGGGTCTCTGGTAACACAGACGGGGCCTCTGTGGACGGCTCAGGAACAGGAATGGGTCTGGAAGCTTGCCTGGTTTGGCTACGTGTAACCATTCCCACTCTCTTGGCCCGCCTCACCTGGTTGGCCAAGTCTTCCCCCAGTAGCATGGGGATAGGATAATTGTCATAGACTGCAAAAGTCCACATTCCTGACCAGCCTTTGTACTGGACAGGCAGTTGAGCTGTAGGCAAGTCTACAGCTTGTGACATGAAGGGGTAAATTGTAACTTTGGCCTTTGGGTTGATGAATTTGGGGTCAACGAAGGATTGGTGGATAGCTGACACTTGTGCCCCCGTGTCTCTCCACGCAGTAACCTTCTTTCCGCCCACTCTCAAATTTTCCCTTCGCTCCAAGGGTATTTGAGAGGCATCCGGGCCTGGGGATCTTTGGTGTGATGGTGGTGTAATGAATTGCACTCGCATGGTGTTCTTGGGACACTTGGCCTTGATATGTCCCAGTTCATTACACTTAAAGCATCTTCCATCTGATGGATCACTGGGCCGAGGTGAGTTACTGGAGACTGGTGAGGTTGAAGGGTAGGGTATCTGTGGCTTTACTTGGGTGGTATGTGGGGTCTTTGGCTGTCCTCGGTTGTAGGGTTTATGGTCTGTGTGCCCCCTGGGGTAATCGTTCCCCTTGACAGTAGCTTTCTTGCTTTCTGCCAGTTCCATCCATTTGGCTCCAATCTCCCCCGCCTCAGCGATATTCTTGGGGTTTCCATCTTGTATGTACCGTGTGATGTCTTCAGGAACACCATCCAAGAACTGCTCCATTTGTATGAGGAGGTTCAGTTCTTCCAAGGTTTGAATGTTGTTTCCTGTTAGCCAGGCCTCATAGTTTTTTGCAATGTAGTAGGCGTGTTTGGGAAATGACTCCTCTGGTTTCCACTTTTGGTTTCTGAAACGCCGACGGGCATGATCTGGGGTTATCCCCATCCTGTATCTGGCCTTGGTTAGAAAAAGTTTATAGTCATTCATTTGGTGCTTAGGCATTTCAGCTGCCACCTCTGCTAAAGGTCCACTGAGCTGTGACCTCAATTCTACCATGTACTGGTCTTCGGGAATGCTGTACCCAAGACAGGCTCTTTCAAAATTTTCCAAGAAGGCCTCGGTGTCATCACCTGCCTTGTAGGTGGGAAATTTCCTGGGCTGTGGAGCAATATTTGGCGCCGGGTTGTTAGGGTTGGCTGGCACAGGCAGCCCAGCTTTTGCCAATTCCAGTTCATGTTTTCTCTGTTTTTCCTTCTCTTCATTCTCTTTTTGTTGTTTTTCCATTTCTTTTTGGTGCTTTTTCCATTTCTCGGCGGTGGGCCACCTCTTCTTCTTCTAGTTTTCTTCGGTGGGCGAACTCTTCTTCTTCTAGTTTTCTTTTGTGTGCTGCCTGTTGATTTGTTCTTCTCTTTCTTT